>NC_133772.1:153597160-153657814 GCF_003597395.2 Chelonoidis abingdonii | reverse complement strand
GGAGGCTGAACAGAGACTGTGGGAGTTCTCTCACCAACCTCCTTGCAGGCCTATGATGAAAAGGGCTCAGTAGACTGCAACCCTGGCCCTAGAGAGAGAAGGGCTACGTGGAGGGTCACAGTGAGCCACTGAGGCTAGCATAAACACCCTACAAGCGCAGGACCCACAGGAGCAAAGTCAGAGCTCTGCCACTATATATATATATATATATATAACTTTTTGCAAAGATTTGTTTTGGGCAAAAAGGCATTTTCAACCGAAAAAAGCTTTCAGTTGGCTCTAGTTGCAAGCATGTTACAGACATACATAATATATTAGAGAGACAAGGTGGGTGAGGTAATAGTATTTATTGGACCAACTTCTGTTGGTGAAAGAGACAAGCTTTCGAAGCTGCTCTCTCTCACCAACAGAAGTTGGTCCAATAAAAGCTATTACCTCACCCACCTTGTCTCTCTAATATCCTGGGACAAACACAGTTACAATGACACTGCAAACCTGAGTCATATATATTAATGATGGCTATAAGCACAATGGTATTGGCGTTAAGCAAGCCTGTTAGACTATAATGATTAACCATTTTTTAAAACATCTGTTAATCATTTATTGAAACTTTATGAGCTTTTTTATAAATATCCCCTTAATATAAAACATGACCCAAGTAACTATACCTGAGCCTTCCCTTTTGTGTTCCTCACTGGTGTTTTGAGGGTTACTGTTCAGTGCTCCTGCTCCTTCTACTGGGAAATAAAACTCCCTGGGGTTAAAGTAAATTAATGGTGCTCTAGGATGGTATTTATTGTCATTTCTGAGTCCTCTAAAAGCACCACAAATATTACCCACAGATTTGGTTTGCCGTTTAAAGCTTTCCTAAGTCAGGGTGAAATGGTTCGGCATCTGTTGATGTGATATACCAAGGGGATCTGGGATCATTAGTACTTAGTAGTTACTGAGTGCAGTGGAAATCCCCCGCAGCTACTGAAAGTGAGGCCCAAAGAAAGAGCTTTTGTAGCGTTGCCTTTCCTTTCTATCCCCCGTTAGCAGCACCTGGTGGTAACAACAAGGGTTTTGCAGCAAATGCCCCCCTGGTACTTACTCTGTTTTGAGCTGTACAATTTGAACTTTGTTCTGCTGAGGATTTTTTTTTTCTTTGTAGGCTTTTAAAAAGAGGCTTCAGTTGCACAGTTGGTCTATGTTATGGGCCAGATCCTCAGCCGGTGAAAATCAGCATTGCTCCACTAAAATCAACACAACATTGCTGAATTACTGCTGATGTGAATATGGACTTACATCTCCAACATCAACAAAACCAATGTATTATAATGTGCCATTAGAAATCGCCGCATAACTGATTCATTGGGAAAGCAGTTCTGTAAGGATGCTGCCAACCATTAGAATATCTAAATCAGGGTGAATATATTGATGAAGAACCCTCCTCATTTTAGATAGATTTTATTGTGATCGTTCATGGGTTTGGTTTCACTGATATTTTCCTTTACTCATCTCTTTTCCCTTAAAGTCTGTATTTTTCAGGGAGTGCAGGCTACATGGAACAATGACAACCCCCACTACCCTGCCCCAAAAGATGATGGTGCTGGCCTCCTTTGAGAGAAGCTCATTGCAAAATGATGGGCCACATTTTCCTTTTGCTTACACCACTGCAAGCCCACTGAGAAAAGCATCTGGCCCATTGAGAAAAGCATCTGGCCTTGTGTTATTAAGGGTTTCAAGTTGCAGTGGGGGAGGTCTTGGCTGGATATTAGGAAACACTATTTCACTAGGAGTTGTGGTGATGATTTAGTTGGGGATTGGGCCTGCTTTGAGCAGGGGATTGGACTAGATGACCTCCTGAGGTCTCTTCCAACCCTAATATTCTTTGATTCTTTGGACGTGTGAAAACAGGTGGGACTAAGACAGACATAGCGCTGATGCAGCAGGACAAAAAAAGACAGGTGAAGTTATGATCTTGTGCTTATTTCACTCCTTGCACCATAGCCACATCCTCCAGCTGAGGAAACACAGTGGACGCTACTAGGGTTTCCAGTCTGGATTTCTGGCCAGCTACAGAAGGAGTATCACCATAAACTGACAGTGACTACTTAGGTTGAGAGGAGTCAGACTTCCTTGTGTGCTGAGGAACCAGATGTTTTTCATTAACTGGTGCACACATGGGTACCAATGTCTCCTTGACCTCCACTTGATACAGAAGGGATTTCTTTACAGTTTGCCTTGTCCGTAAAGGCTTTGGTGATGACCAATGTGACCAGACTCTCTTTGCTGTATCCGTCTTGTGAGTCATCTACCAGTGATATGTTGCCTAAGCACATACCACCTCTCGGAGAAGATATATGTGCTCTGTGCTTAGTTGAGCACAACTGCTAGTGGACTTCATGATTTCCCTGACTACAGAACAAAAGAACTGTCCATATTGACTTCACTGGTAAAAATTGCCTTGCAGGATAGCAGTGGGACCCCCCAAGCGGGTGTGGTATTTTGTTTAACACAGAGACTTGAACCAGTACTAAAACAGGGTTTACACCATTCTAGAATGAAAGCTGACCTTCTGAGGAATTATCACTTATTTTTTCTCTCATTGTCCCTCCTATGATCTACTCATCCATACTCTCTGCTTTCAGCTATGTGAGCCGCTCATGCTGACTATGTTCCCCTTGGATTCCTGAATCCATCTCTATTCAGACTTGTAGGACCAGAGCTGCATTACACTACCTAGATCTGTTAATACAGAATTTCTATTCCACTAGCATGTTGCCTATCCCTCTTTTTGTGCCAAATTGGTCCATCTGAGATCACATTAAGAGAACAGGTTTTCTTTATAGAGTGGAAGAAGCAGAGTATTAATAAGGTACAAAATGTTGTAGTTCCTCCTAACTGAGGAAGACTTCTTGTCAAACAAGAGGAGAATTTTAAAACTACTGATTTACAAAGCAATAATTGCTTTTTTTTTTTATGCAGACAGGGACAGCTGGTGAGAACTGGGATATTTTCACCAAAGTCACTTACACCAGCGAGGATATGGCCCATGAGGTTACATATATTGAGACAAATTCTGCTCTAATTTGCACAAGAGTAAATCTGGAGTAATTTGGGTTGAGTCCACATCTGGATTTACACCAATGTAGGTTAGGGCAGTGTAGCATCTAGCAGTGGTTTTCAAAGTTCAGATCCTGGGCCATGGAATGCAAGGCACTAGGTCACCTTGCTCAGCACCCAGGCACCCTGGTGGCCAGCCAGTAAAACTAGTAGTCCCTACCTATTCTGACACTTCGTTGCGCCCTGGAAGTGGCCAGCAGCAGGTCTGGCTCGTAGGCGGGGGGGCCACAGGACTCCCTGTGCTGACCCCTCCCCGAGCACCGGCTCCACACTCCCATTGGCTAAGAATCGGCCAATGGGAGCTGGGGAGGCAGGGCCTGTGGGTGAGAGCCGCATGGAGCCGCTTGCACTCCTCCACCTAGGCATTGGACCTGCTGGCCGCTTCTGGCGGGAAGTCTGTCTCTGCACCCCAGCTGTGCTGCTGACCAGTTGCCACCAGAGGTAAGCCCGCACGCCAAACCCCTCATCCCCAGCCCCATCCCAGAGTCCTGCCTCCCTCCCCTGCCCCAACCCTCTGCCCCAACCCAGAGCACCCTCCCACACACTGAACCCCTCATTCTTGGCCCCACCCCACAGCCCTCACCCTCAAACCCCAACCCTCTGCCCCAGCCCTGAGCCCCCTCCTGCACCCCAAACCCCTCATCTCCAGCTCCACTGGGTCACGGGCATCAACAATTTTCTTCAACTGAGTCACCAGGAAAAAAATTTGAAAACCATTGACATATAGGACTTGGGTAGTGTCCTTTTAAATAGTATGGGAGCCTCTGTCTTCTAATGTAGAAGCCACCATAATCCTGACAGAGCAGAAGCGTACATATTAATATCTGAATGATGTGGAGATAGCAAAGACACAACCAGTAGGATCTGGCCAACTGCATCTACTGTATTTATGGGGTGTTTGTATAGGATGGGAGAGAAAGAGATTCCTCTTGTGGCATGTGAGACCCAGGGAGAGTGAGGTGATGGAATAATTCACTTCTCAGGCCATTTACCGAGAGTCACCCTTTCTCCCGCAATTCAAGAAGAGAAATGTTGTAGCAGAAACTAGCCCTAGGTGACATGTTGTTTATTTCTTTTCTCTGCATTCCCTGCTCTACATTGTAAATAGTCATTTGTTCCTCTTCCAGAGGCCGATACATGGTCTCACCAGTAGGAAATGTATCATCCTCCAATAAAACCAAATCCTTGGTGGTGATGATGATGATTTATTGATCTTGGCTCTCTCACTTGCACAGATGGAAATAGAAGCTGGCAGTTAGCTCATGTCTTGCAGCTCAGCCTAGGCAAGTGTGTTTACTGCTGGCTGCTTTCTATGGAGGGGATCTGCTCTTTGGGGGAAATTTTCAAGCACTGCTGCCATACTAATCTAAACTTGAATCAATGGCGATTAAATTCAAATGCATTTGTGGGGCCCCTGCTTCCTAGTGCCATGCTACCTATGGGATAGCAACATGCAGGCAGAGTCTAGTCATATAATAAACACATATATTAAGAACCTCTCCAGCCAACCCAAACAAACAATAAAAAGCAGCGTGCATGACACTGACCCATGGAAACTTCCTGGGTCCAAGGGGCTCTGCAGCTGGAGAGGCTCTCATTGCTAGCAGATGCCTATGGCTACTCCCTTCCCAGTCTCCACCCAGTCTGATCACCATATAAAGCGATCAGACACTGGGGGCACAGCAAGCATCCCTCAAAGGGCCTAATACAGTGGAGTTTTAAATCAGTTTCCTGAGAGGGTTAAGAGAAGCACCTGGAGTCCAGGTAACCTGGCAATGACCACACAGCAGACTCTGATCTGTTTTACACAATGTAAAACAGGCGTCACTCTACAGTCCAACTGAGCTTAGAACCTGACCCAGTAAATCTGTGTGTCTGATTAAATTAGGACCCAAAGCCTAGATTTTCAAAAGCAGCTAGTGATACTTTGCATGCCAAACTCGAGGCACCGAAAGTGGCCTGGTTCTCAGAGGATGGGTGGCTCAGCGTATTCTCAGAATTAGGCTTCTTTATAGAGTCTCAAGTTTGGCCCCCAAACTCACAAGTCACTTATGAAAACACAGGCCATAGATTCTCCTGGATCTACATTGGAATGTGTAGAATGAGTTAGTTATAATAAGAACTGGCTTGAACCTTTGCCTTGTGCACATATTGCTCCTTGGCTCAATCTCTTAGCCGGTTTGGAAAAGTTTAGTTAATTTTAATGTGGTTTTAAAAAAAATCCATGCAGCTTTTCCTGCTTCTCCATGAGTTTCTAGTACAGGAGGCTCTCTGGTGATCTAGAAGATCAGTTTCTTTCAGTGAGGTCTATCCTAGTCTGTTAGAGCTGGTGGTTTTGATCACTTCCTGCTCATTCTGTTCTGCATAGGCTCATACACCATCCATATCACCATGATCTCTGAGCACCTTCCACTGGTGCTGTAAGAGATGTGACTAACATTATTGCTGGGTGAACATTTTTCAGCTAACATCCGATGAAGTGGGTATTCACCCACGAAAGCTCATGCTCCAATAAGTTTGTTAGTCTATAAGATGCCACAGAACTCTTTGCCATTTTTCAACTAACAATCTTCTGTTGGAAAATGTTGCTTTGGATAAACTGAAGCATTCTGCAGGAATTAGTTCATTTCAAACAAATTTTGTTTTGAAGAAAACTGAAATATCATTTCAATAAGATTGAAATATTCTGTTTTGATTTGTTTGTTTCAAAACAACATTTTGGTTTTGATTTATTTTAGACTATATTCTAATATAGCATAATACAATATTCTCAAATACAGTATTTGCTATATTTATGATAAAATACTATCTAATACAATCGAAATCTGATCTAGGCTAATATATACTAATTAGGGCTGTCAAGCAATTAAAAAAATTAATCGTGATTAATTGCAAGATTAAAAAAATTAATCGCACTGTTAATAATAGAATACCATTTATTTAAATGTTTTTGGATGCTTTCTACATTTTCAAATATATTGATTTCAATTACAACACAGAATACAAAGTGTACAGTGCTCACTGTATATTTATTTTTATTACAAGTATTTGCACTGTAAAAAACAAAAGAAATAATATCTTTCAATTCACCTAATACAAGTACTGTAGTGCAATCTCTTTATCATGAAAGTTGAACTTACAAACGTAGAATTGTGTACAAAAAAACCTGCATTCAAAAATGAAACAATGTAAAATTTTAGAGCCTTCAAGTCCACTCAGTCCTACTTCTTTTTCAGGCAATCGCTCAGACAAATAAGTTTGTTTACATTTACAGAAGATAATGCTACCTGCTTCTTGATTACAATATCACCTGAAAGTGAGAACAGACGTTCGCATGGCCCTTCGTAGTCAATGTTGGAAGATATTTACATGCCAGATGCACTAAAGATTCGTATGTCCCTTCATGCTTCAACCACCATTCCAGGAGACATGCGTCCATGCTGATGATGGGCTCTGCTCAATAACAATCCAAAGAAGCTTTCTTTTTTGGTGGTTTTGGTTTCTGCATCAGAGTGTTGCCCTTTTTAAGACTTCTGAAACCATGCTCCATACCTCGTCCCTCTCAGATTTTGGAAGGCACTTCAGATTCTTAAACCTTGGGTCGCGTGCTGTAACTATTTTTAGAAATCTCACATTGGTACTTTGTGTTGACAAATCTGCAGTGAAAGTATTCTTAAAATTAACAGGTGCTGGGTCATCATCTGAAACTGCTATAACATGAAATGTGATAGAATGCGAGTAAAACAAAGCAGGGTACATACAATTCTCTCCCAAGGAATTTAATCACAAATTTAATTAACACATTTTTTTTAACAAGCATCATCAGCATGGAAGCATTGTTTTGTTTTTGAGTGCAGTTATGTAACAAAAAAAATTCTACATTTGTAATTTGAACTTTCACAGCAAAGAGATTGCACTACAGTACTTGTATGAGGTAAATTGAAAAATACTATTTCTTTTGTTTATCATTTTTACAGTGCAAATATTTAGAATAAAAAATAATATACACTTTGATTTCAATTACAACACAGAATACAATATATATGAAAATGTCAAAAAACAGCTGAAATATTTAATACATTTCAATTGGTATTCTATTATTTAACAGTGCAATTAAAACTGCGATTAATCGAGAATAATTTTTTGAGTTAATCACTTGAGATAACTGTGAATAATCAACAGCCCTAATCCTAATGTAATCATAGTCAAAACCTTTCAACTTTATTGCAACAAAATGTTTACTTTGTTCCAAAATAAAATATTTCAAAATATTTCAGTTTACAGGAAATTCCAGATTTGAATGTTTTGTTCTGATTTGGAATGACAGCAAATTTCAAAATCTCGGACTTTCCCATGGGATGGAAATTCCAAACTCTAACATCCTGTGTTCTGTACAAGCTATCAGCAGTGTTCATATCTATGACTGTAGCTATTTGAATACCTCAGGGACACAGGCGCTGACTTTCATTTCTTTGGGTGGGTGCTCCATGCTCACTCCATCCCAAGACTCCACCCCCACTCTGCTCCTTCCCCCAAGCCCCCCCCCTCTGCCTCTTCCCACTCCCGCTCTACTCCCTCCCCGCAGCCCCTCCCACCTGCCATTGAACAGCTGATCAGTGAAGGCTGCCAATCAGCTGATTGGCAGGTGGCTGGTGGGTGCTGAGCACCCACTTTTTTTTTTCTGTAGGTTTTCCAGCCCTGGAGCACTCATGGCATCTGTGGTATCCGAGTGCCTATCCTCCTTTCAGCTCTCTGGGCTGCGTTTCTTTCTCTCCCAGACCCTTGATAATGGGGAAGCCTTTCCCATTGGCATGCACTTTCTTGATTGGTCCACGCGTCCTGTGACTGTTCGTGTCTTTTCCTGGGCCTTCTGAGTCCTTGGTTCTTTCGTGGTGACCAATGAGTTCTACATATACTAGTGTAAACAACTGTTGGTTAGTCTTTCCTGCATCTCAGATCAGTCCAGTTTCACTTCCTGCCACTCCTGATTCTGGCCATTTGGTCTTGGCCTTATAAACTGGCTTTCATCACCCAATTAGAAACAAAGCAACCCCCTGCTACTTGTTATATTTGGCAGCATGAGCACACACAAACGCTAATCTATGGAGCTCCCATTGGGTAAGCACGTGCTCCGAAAGGGAGGTTTGGCAGGCCAGTCCTACAACAGTGCTTCCTTTCTGCTTTTAACTGCCTCCAATGGTCACTGCTGATCAGTAACTCAGTGACTCATTAAAACCACGAACAATGGATGCATTTGTTCTATCAGCGTGGCCACCTGTTGATCTCAGACATTTATAGCTGAACTGGTTTAATCCTACAGAATAGCTAACATCAGTCAAGTCCCTTTGTGTCTGATAGTGTGCGTTCTAAGAGGAGGAGTGGGCTGCGGGATTTCGTTTGTGCTTTTTGCAGAACATGGGCTTGACAACTATGCGCACTTCGACACGTCTCTCTCTCTCTAATGAATGGAAAACCGCTCAGGAGCTTTGTGACCAGAGACATCCGAGATTTTCAACAATAAACAGTGGGGGCGCATTTTTCTGAATTTTGGATGGTCTGGACAAGCTCTCTCTTGAGGGAGGAGGAGAGGGCATGGGAGAAGGAAATTTACTCGGTGCAGAGAGACAGCTCAAAGGCTTTGCAGCCCTTAAATCCTATTTTGAGAGCTTCAGTGGGGATAGGCCTTTTTCTGGCCCTGTGCAACAAAGTAGATTTCACCTGCTGTAAACAAAAAAATTGTAGGTGGATACTGATGTCAGAGAAACATCTTCTTGCCTCTCTACAAGGCCACTGCTGTGCCTATGGATGCTCCAGGACTTCACGGACTGTTCTGTATATATGTAACTACTGTCTCTATTGCAATGCTACTAAAAGCTTCGACAGATTTCACCATCTAATGCAGGAGACGTTGATGAGCCTGGCTTCCAAAAAGTGATAAGCCCCACTCCAGTGTGTGCGACAACAGATTCAGGTTCGACTTTTTACTATTAAACCCAAGAAAAGATTGTCTTTTCCACCCTCCTCCCATGACGGGAGTCCAGCAAAGAGGAGCATGGTTAGTCTGCTGGATTCTTTTTGTGCTCACCTCTCACAGAGCTTGATAGTCCATGAGCCTTGCTGGGTTCAGAGAATGTGAAAAAGCAGTTTGAGTTTGGGAGCTTTTTCCTTCCTTGGCATTGAAACCCTTCCCGCATCCCGCCTGCCCCCACAGGCTGATTCAGGCTGAAGAAATGGGGTTGGCTTTTTTTATTTAAAAAAAGTTCAAGCAAGTATGTGTTCTGGATTAGAGAGAGAGAACAACCCCTTCCCCAGTCCTGCAAAAGGCAGCAAGGGGGTGCCTTGTCTATAGCCTGTGTACAGGGCTGGCGTCTCCTCCCTCTTGCACTGCAGTTACACTGGTACAACCAACGCCATAGACTTCAGCTGAGTAAATCCTGCCTTATATCAGTGCAGGGGAGAGGAGGCACCGGCCACAGCAAGGATGTGTTCGTTCGCCTCTTTGGGCCTGAATTCTCCTCCCATGCTCATGTGAACCGGGCATAGGGTGACCAGATGTCCCGATTTTATAGGGACAGTCCCAGTTTTTGGGTCTTTTTCGTATATAGGCTCCTATTACCCTCCACCTCCTGTCCCGATTTTTCACATTTGCTGTCTGGTCATCCTAACTGGGAGTGAATCTCACCATACCCCCCATGCCAACATGACCCAGGAAAAAATCTCTGCCATCTCCCACTCATCCCTGGAGCCTGTGTGACTCAGGAGTCAGTCTCCCCCACCCTGGCCATTTCTCCCGCTAATCCCGGCTCCACTCCTGCATTCAGTCTCCAAATTCAGCCCCAGCTGCCTGGAGTGTGCATGGAATCATTCTGAACACAGGGAGGCGGATCAGCACAGCTCCGCTGCCATCAGCAAGGCTATGTCAGGCAGCTGAGGACCTGGGGCATGGCATTTAAAGAATCCTGGATTCAGCGACAGGAATTCCTAGGATTATCTTCCCAAAGGTACGTGGGACATTATGGAAGCAAAGTCATTTCCATGCATTTCTTGGAGGAGACTCAGGTAGCTTCTACCTGCTGGCTGATCGTTAGACCAGCTTGGTCCTTCTAGATGCTAAAGACAGCAGGGTTTAAATACCTGTGTATCAGCCTTTCCCGTCCCCCACAGTTGGACCTGATTCTGATCCCACTCCCCCTACTGCAAATCATGGCTTCTCCAATGGGGTTACACCTGCATTAACCGTGAGGCTTTTGATTTGAGCTAAGGAGGTGAAGCAAGAAAAACAACTAATAGGAATATATGATAATGCAGCTCCCCCAGGCCTACTTTATTACATCCTCCTGATGGGCAGCCCTTCCTGCTGTGCCCTTCTTGTACCCAAGAGTGGTAGAAGCACCCTAAAAGTGGGGGGGACCCCACCGGTGCCTGAAATGTGGCCCCGCCTCCTGCACAACCCCTTCCCCTCAGGCCCCCTTCTCCCCAAGCCCCTGGCCTTGCACCACCTCTTCCCCTGAGGCCTCACCCTCACATCGCCACTCCTCACGAGCTTCCCCTGCTGACTCTCTCTGACCCCTCCCTCCCATGATCCGGCCGCCTCCCACTTTTAAAAGTGATGGGACCATGGCCCCTTGCTCCGCTACACACAGCCATGTTTCTGATCCTTTTTGATACCGGGGACCGGCTTGCTGACTTCCTAAACTGTGTCAGAGAGATCTCAGGGACCAGTGCCGGTCCACAGACCAGTCGTTAAGAAATACTGCTCTATGGGATGATAGTTTCCACCCCGTTTTAATTGTGATCTGATTAATAAAATCAGAAAAGTAATTTTAATGGTGGCTATTTAAAGGCATATACTGTGTTTCAACATTAGACATTAGTTAGGGTTGCTGGGTGTCCAGTTTTTGACCAGAACGTTTGGTCAAAAAGGGAACCTGGCAGCATCTAATAAGCACAGCTGACTGGCCACCAAAAGTCCAGTTAGCTGCAATAACTGGCCTCTCCCACTGGGGGGCAGGAGGGCAGGAAAAGCAGCAGCTGTGGCTGGAGCCACATGGAGCAGCCGCTCTCTGCTCAGCTGCTGAAGCCTGACGGAGCCAGTGGCTGGCTTCCAGACCAGGCTCCAGGAGGTAGGTGCCACCACCCAGGGGGAAGGGATCCTGTCTGCCCCTTCTTCTGCCCCGTTGTGTCCCAATTGCCCCGGCTCTGGCCCCTCGCTACAGGGACTGACCCTTCCCCGCCCCCTTGCTCCGGGGACTGACTCCTGCCATGTCCTGCCATGCACTGCCCCCCCCCCGCTCTGCCCTGCCCTGAGTCCCAGGAAAGGGGGAGTGAGCGGGGTGGGGTGGGCGGTGGAGAACGAGCAACAGAAGGAGGAAGGAAAAGAGTGAGCAGGACATGGGGAAAAGGCGGGGGGGGGGGGCGGGACACAGAAGTTTGTTTTTCAGCAGTTAGAAAGTTGGCAACCCTGACAATAGTTCTTACTACAGTTACCTGTACAATACTAGTGTTTAGAGGCCTCTATTGAGAGGGGAGGCCCCACTGTGCCAGGTGCTGTACAGACGCACAGTACGAGACAACCTTGTCCCTGAACAGTTTACAGCCTGAGTAGGCAAGACAGACAGTACGTGCGAGATAAGTAATATCCATCATTTTACAGATCGGGAACCAAGATGCAGAGAGATTAACGGTGCTATGTTAATGGGAGGTAGGTACCTTTTAGAGCATGCCAGCAGGGTCAACTGGGGGCAGTTACAGTGCAGGACGTACAGCGCTTTACAGATCTCACCCCAGTGGGTGGGGGGGAGAGGAGGAGAGGGCCTTTGCCATGCCATGTAGACAAGTGCTAAGGGACTTGC
Organism: Chelonoidis abingdonii; assembly: GCF_003597395.2. Classification (NCBI taxonomy): domain Eukaryota; kingdom Metazoa; phylum Chordata; order Testudines; family Testudinidae; genus Chelonoidis; species Chelonoidis abingdonii. The sequence continues at coordinate 153,645,854 of NC_133772.1, read as the reverse complement.
CCAAGATCCCACAGGGAGGACTCCACCAGAACTTCTAGTGGTTTTAATTAGGTGGCCATCAATCTTGATTCTAATGGCTCACTCTGGCCTATTGGGGCCTAACAGTGCCTGCCTGCATAGCTAGGCCTTGCCAGGCACAGTCCCTAATACCATAACATACTCACATGAACCTGGAGTGAATAGCAGGCCTCTACCCCACTCATAGCCAAGCCTGTGGGAGCTGCCTCACTGCCTGGGAAGAACTTGGGAGCTTGCCTACAGTTTGTCAGCTGCCAAGGTCACACAAACTTAGGGTGACCAGACAGCAACTGTGAAAAAACGGGACAGGGGGTGGGGGGTAATAGGCACCTATATAAGAAACAGTCCCCCAAAACGGGACTGCCCCTATAAAAACGGGACCTCTAGTCACCCTACACAAACTAGATCAGTGGCACTGATTTCTGTGGGAATGCTCAGTGGCTCGATTCCCATTTCCCCACTGCTCAAGCCACTCAGTTACAGACCCAAGAGCAACTATAATGAGGGGAAAAAGAACATTTTAGAGAGTATCGAAACTGCATCTTAATGTGGCATTACGTGATGTAATATTTGAGGGTTTGTAGTGGGGTGGTCACCCCGCTCCGGCCTGAAGGGTTAAAGCAGCCCTGGAGAGGGCTGTGGCGGGGAAAAGGTAGGCTGGTTGGGAAAACAGCCACAGCTGTGGCCAGCTTAATCAGGGCCTACCTGGTCCTTATAAGAGGGCTGTGGGCCAGAAGCTAGAACACTCTCTTTCTAGAGAGAGAAGGACCTGGCTGCCTGGGAAGATGATGAGGGTACCTAGGGTGGAGCAGGGCTGGGGAACGGCAGAGGGAGCTGGGGAGCTCCAGCCAACAAAGACCCAGGCTGCAGGCCGAGTTAAGGGCCCACCAAAGGGTACTAGGGCATCAGAGGGGCAGCCCAGGAATAGGTAGAGGCAGCTGGTCCAACCCCCCTTGCCAATGATGAGTGGTTTACAGATTGAGGCAAGGTGGGGATAGGGGGTGGGGGTTCACCTGGGAGGGGAGACCCAGACAGAGGGGGTACTGTGGTGGGCAGAACCCCTGGGCAAAGGGCAGCGGGGTCCAGGAGGGACACGGGGCCAGCAGCAGGTGATACAGAAGCCAGCAGAGGGCGCTCTAGAGCTGGAAAAAAGATAATTCCCTGATCAACCAGCAGAAGGCGCCCTGCCGGTAAATTGTCACCCCGCCACAGGGTTCTGTAATGCTTTGCGTCTAAGGATCTTAATCCATTCAGTAAAGATCAGTTCAGTGAGCCTCACAGCCTCTCTGGGAGATCGGGGATGGCTCACTCAAGACACCAATAAATGCAGCAACCTCTGCAGTAGAAGGTGGTAGCTGATTAGTTGTACACCCCAGGTTGGTACAGGAGAAGGAAGAAGGGGCTGCTGAACTGTTCCAGATGGAAATCAAAGAGAGGTTCCAAGATATTCCATTAGCCATATGGGATTCAGGGAAACCCAGGGAACCACATACTGCACAAGGGAGCTCCTGGCTAGCTAATAAAAGTAAATTAACTTTCCTTCCAGCTTACTTCATGGTCCCTCCTAGGTATCCTGTCTTGCTGCCCTTCCCTCAGGAAAAACTCCTATTGACTTCACTGGGAGTTTTCCTTGCAATAAAAACTGATTGAACAATGGGACCCCATAACAGGCTCGCAGTGTTTGCCTGAAACATGACACATTGTAAGCAGGGCATAGACGACAACTCCATGGGTGCTCCAGGGCTGCAGTACCCATGGAAAAAAATTAGTGGGTGCTTAGCACCCACCAGCAGCCAGCTCCCCCCTTCTCCCCCAGTGTCTCCCATCCACCGGTGCCCCACTGGTCTACTCCTTCTCCTCCCGCTCCCCCACCGTGCCTCCTGCCCTCCGCGATTAGCTGTTCTGGGCATGCAGGGGTGTGTTCAGGGGAGGGGATGGAACTAGGTGGGAAGAGACGAGGTGGGAGTGGGGCCTTGGGTGAAGAGGTGGAGTGGGGGCTGCGGTGGGAAGGGGGCAGGAAGGGGCAGGGCTGGGTGGGGGGTTTGAGGAAGGGATGGAGAGAAGGCGGGGCCTGGGGCTGAGCATGGGGTGAGCACCCCCGGGGAAAGGAGGAAGCCGGCACCTGTGAAGCAGGGGTTCATTGTGGTACGAAAGGGCTAAATGGGTTCTCCTGGCTCACTGTGGCAGATGCAGAGATGACCCCTGGCTGCTGATAGTTGGGGAGCAGAGTGAGGACAGCCAGCTTCAGCAGTGTTACTGAGCATGTTCACATGGACTGAGCACCTCACTACAAGCCAAACAGCAAATCTGGGGGAGCAACACATGACCTCACATACCCCCCACATGCGTTGCCTCTGGGAAGATGGCTGGTCACTCCAACTGGCTATAATGAAGTAGGAGTGGTTCTCTGGGGAAAAGGGGATGTAGGGTGTGGGCTGAGCATTCCTGAGGGAGGAGCAGTGAACTACAGGGAGAAGATCTGAGCTGAATGTCGTTATTTTATTGTTTTCTTTGTTAATAAAGCCACGCACCAGAAAGGTGCAAGTTTGGACTATACATTCCAGGTGGACTGTGTGTGTAGGGGAGGGATAGGCACCTGCTCACAAGCCCTGTGATCTGCATGTTCAGTTACAGATCATCCTGGATCACTCAGCTGTATTTTATTATTTAACATTTATACTGCAGTAGGTATAAAGACCACAGTCAGGTTGCTAGATGCTGTACAATATATAAAGGACAGTCCCTGTCCCAAAGATATAACGGGAGTGAGGTGAAGGAGATAAGGCAGGAAAAATACACAATAGAAGACCACAATTCTTAGTGGGTCAGTAGCAGAGATCACACCTCTACACCATTATCAGATTGCGGCAGTGTACTGTATGCATCACAGATGATGTAACTAGTTTAAATTCTGGAAGTTTGTGGGCAAGAGACTTAAAAAAATTAAAAGAATAAATTAGATTGTCAGACGGCAAATGTATTTGATTGATTAGTAGGAGTTGGCTGGTTTGTGTCTTTTTTCATATGATTCAATAAAATATTTGTGAAACAGCATAACAGCACTTTACAGCAAGTACTATTGTATGGAGCAGGAGGGAGAGTGAAACCAACCTACTTCCTCCACAGTTCTTGCTTCCTAAGGACTATGCCTCCCAACATACAATGCTCAAGGCTCACTGTTAACCACTTTCTCACTGCAGTGTTGTAAACTATCTAACAACAAATATTGAACAATAGCTTTAGAAATGCTTACTCAGACAAAACACTCATTGAAGTATCAAGGAGGCATTCAACGCCAGTCCTTCTGAATAAGTGTCATGATGCCCAGCATGGGACCTTCAACACAGACCTCTACCATTTAAGTTAAAAAAAGTAACTCCGTTAGCTCTTACCAGTAGTAGGCAATTATCCTCTAGAGACCAGCCACCAGAGGGAGATGGGGCACACACTGTGTCAGTGTATTACATACGGGATAAAGTAAAAACTGAATAAGGTCTTCAGGATTTCTGCCAGTGTAAATACCTGTGTTGTTGAATTTTTCTTTAAGCTGATGAATTCTAATCCATTACACAACATTCCGTTTTAATTCAAGAAGGTCCCCTTGGATTAAGACACAGCATTACATACTGGAACTGGTAATCTTTACGGGCAAAACTCTGCATTTAAGATAGCAACAGCTACATCCTGTTCCGTACTATGCAAGCTCCTGGCGAATATTCAATTCAGTCCTTATCGCTGGCCATAAAAGGCCAAATTCTGCTGTCAGTTGACCTCATTCCAAAAGATACAGAATGCCCCCAACTGCAGCAAGAGTCAATGGGAGTGCTCAGCACCGGGCAGGATCCAGTCTAGTTACACTGGCATAAATCTGCAGTGACTCCAGAGAAGCCAATGGAGTTACTCTATATGCACACTTAGCTAAAGGAGAGCAGAATCTGGCCCACAGGAAACTGTGCAATGTTATCAGTTATCACTGCTAGGGGTCTAAATACAGCAGTGTGTGTTTACAATGCGGTAGGTGAGCTGCTAGGTTCTATTAGCCTCAACCTCCTAGCGGTTCTGCCTCTCTGCCTCTTCCAGGGGGCAATTTCTAATCTCACTTTAAACCCTGTGCACCCACACTGAAGCCAGGAAGTAAAGGGGGCAGAATTTGGCCCCCTCAAGAGATTACTGCAGGCCCTGAAAGATCTCCAGTGGTATCATCCAAAAAAGAATAATACAGCTTTTCTGCAGACAACTCTATCTTTACTACATACCAATCTGATGACAAACCAATTGGCACACGATTGCAAGCACAAAAGCAATTTGGCTTCCTGCCTCCTCCTGTTGACAGCTTTAAAGCCGCTGTCTTTAAACCCACCTCCCGTAGGTGGCTCGGCAGCAGAGCCAAAGGCAGAGATCACACTTCCAGAATGTTTGTTAGCTGTAGGTCCCCAGGCACCGAGTTCTGGAAAATATTTTCCAAGCCGTGTCCTGAGGGTCAGAGGCAGGTTCTCTGGCTCGTTCCTTGCTGATTTCACGCTGGGGTTTGCAATGCGGCAGATGTGTTTTCAGGACTCATAGGAGGCCAGGCAGATTTGATAGTCTCTCTGGGTTCATAGTCTTCTTAGATCCCATTCCACCCCCTACTTTTGTGATTTGCTCCCTCACATGGTGATGCTGAAGGATTTGCTCCCTGAAACATGTCTGAGGACAGAGTCATTTGCGAACTTCCCCCTGCGATTCCAACCACAGGGACATATCTTTCTGATGTTCAAACCAAGCTGGCCCGGGGTCGGCCTCAGTCAGATGGAAACTGCCTCACTGCACAGAGTGGAACTGGCTGAGCGCGAGAAAAGCCACCTAATGAGCAAGATATCTTCATTTTAAATAGCTCGCTCCAGGCATCAGGCTTGGGAGCTGAGGGTCTAGGCTTATAACTGAAGTCAAGAGATAACCTCATTGTGAGGAGAAAAAATAATGGACAAAGATTTATATTTATGCATAAGCATAGGTCACTTCCTAATGCCTCCCTTTCTTCCCTCTAACTGGTCTCCGTCAGTTCTTGCAAAACAGTATTCAATTAATTGGATGCCACCAGCTAGCCCGCCAGCACAAAGTTACCATCTTTTACCCTGGCCTTGCAACTTGCTCCGCATGGGAGGACCTCTGCACTGGTGCTGAGCCCCCCTGGAAGTCAGCAGGGCTCCATGTGGATGCAAGAGTCTGCTCAAGCAGACACAGGATTGGGGCCCTTGTTCTTGCAGTGGTTTCCGTACACTTTGTTACCAACTGCTTAAGCAGAGCGCCCTCCCCATATGACACCATAACTCATACCTGAATCCTGAATGTGCTGCTCTGCACAGAGCAGTGTGGGAATTATAAACCAAGAATCACTGCAGAAGGAGCCAGAGAAGGTCAGCTAAGATTATCCTCCTGCTTTAATTAGGTGTCTGAATATCTTTAGGGCTTTGATATGTAAATGTCAAGCCTTGACTTGTCACAAGGTTAAATCTGCAGTTTTGGCCTGAAAGGTGTCATACATACAAAGAGAGATTGAAAAGATTGGGATTCTTTTCCTTAGAAAGGAGATTAATAAAAGGGAACATGATAGAAGTATATAGAGTAATGAATGGTCCAGAGAAGCTATCTCAGGAGTTCCTATGTTATGAGAACAGACGCAAGGGGATATTCAATGAAATTAAAAGGTGGCAAACTTAAAACCAATACAAGAAAGTACTTTTTCACCCAGCTAAACAGTGGAATTCATTGCCTTGGTTTTGCTGAAACACTCCAGTTTATATACACCATACAAGATAACTTTGAGATCTATCAAAAGTCTTTAGTCATATCACTGGCTGCACTGCTGGACTGAACGAACAAGAGGAAACAGACTGAAATGCCTTTCCAATCTGCTGAAAACCCCTACATCGCTCTTATAGATGGCTTTAGCTAAAAAGCAGTTTAAAAAAATCTGCCAGCAAAATGCCATTTTTCCTATGCTCCCACATCACAACACCTGCTCTCTCGTTAGAGGTGTTACTCCAAAGCCATGTCCACTCCATTTGAATCAGCATGATTCATAAGTTTGTTAGGGCAGGATCTTTTCAGATGTAGTTAGTAGGTAGCTTAAAAAGGCCCTAACAGGACCTTCCAATGAGATAGGATTAGGGTCCTAATGGTACAGATTTATGGGTCCAAAACTGTTGCCCTTGAGCATGCAGAACTCTCATTTGCTTCACCTGCAGAACAACTCCTGCACTATCAGGAGGGGGAATTTAACTCCTTTCTTTTTCCAGTTTTTATGAGAGGGGACTATCAGCCTTTTGACAGCATTTTATTCAAGTTATGTCTGTTCATATCTACATGCAAGGAGGAAACAGAAACCCTCTTCTGAGAATGCCCAAGGCACTGAAACATCACAAATGGTACCTGATTGCAAGGTCAATAGCTGTATAATAGAAACCTTATTGAGACTCTAATTAGAATGCCCAGTGCTGAAGGCAGAGGGCAACACGTGACAGGGGAGGTAATTTTTCTTTCCTATGGACACCCTGATCCTAACCTCGGAACTCAAGTGCTGTTGACTCAGCACCCCTGATTATCCAATAGTTTGGGGGAATCTCTCAAGACTCTCAGACAACCGGGGCTGAGTGCTGTATGTGCACGCAGACATCATCTGTGTGACTGGTGTATACATATACACTGCAAAATGTATTAGCAGCACGTGATTGTATGAGGGAGGTGGATTTCAGTGGAGTACTGTACGCTTTTTATTCCTTCATCGCTTATATTCCATTTGTGTGTTTATTAAATTGAGTACCCCCCAAGCGCTGGAGCTTTTATCTTCTATGTCTGGGGAACTAACAATTTAGTAGCTCCTAACAGCCTGGAATCCATTATCTTCCTCATTCATCCCACCAGCACATGATGAAAAATACATTCAGACCATGCAGATTGCCAGAGTCACGCGAGTGCTTCGCACTGACTGTAGTTTACATTCAGAAGTTTTCATTCACAGACTTTCCTCCAGCATCTCTTTTAGAAAGTGAGTTGTTTGTAACATTCCCTACTTTTCTTCACAGCATCTCTAACAATGATTCAAGAGGTCATATTAAGAACCTGGTGATTTTCCAGCCCTGATTACTCCTCTGTTTTATTTATTCGTCAGAGAACTGTTCTAGGGGGTTATGTTTGTTCTGACGAAAGAAAGTTTGAGAGTATGTTTCAGGGCTGACAATATGACACTTGTAGGCTAGACAATCTGTAGTTAGAAAGAATTGCTGTAAATCCCCAACGTTTTCCTTTATACCTCTGCTGTGATCGAAAAAGCAGCATCTGCACTGCAAAGCTGCCAAAGTGGGTCAGATTTTTATTTTCCCAATAAAGGGAAGGATGAGCCTGCGGTTAAGGCACTGGACTGGAACTTGGGAGGTTGGGGTTCAAATGTCAGGTCAGCCACAAGTTCCCTGTGTGATTCTGGGCAAATTGCCCAACTGAGGCTATATGCCTTCTTGGTTTGTGAAATGGTAGGAATACATAGCTCCTTCTGTTGTCGTGTCCATTTAGATTGTAAGATCAGGGCAGGTGCTGTCTCTTGTTCTCTGTGTGTGTAACAGCCCAATGGGCCTCTGGGTGCTAATGCAATACAAATAATTATTAATAATAATTGTGGGAGAACTGGCGCTAACAGGAGATGGATTATTCTCCAATACCTTCATTAGCTGGAGTTCTGTTTGAAATGGTCCCTTAAATTGTGATTCAGCATTTCCCAGTGCAGCCTCACAAAAATGTTTATGCCAGTTAGATCCAGAAAATACTCGTCTTTGAGACTGAGATGAAGTTTCAATGGACGCTTCAGTTTTAACTTAAGTCTCTTATAATATTACATTAACGAGAAAGAATTTACCAACAGCTGCACTTCTAAGACACCAAGGGACTGATTAAAACTGTCATGTGGATTACATATAGCCCTTTCAATGAGAGGTGTGTACCCTAGCACGCAACATGTTTCTGACCAACGAGCAAACTTCAAAGATGATGGTGGGTGGTGGTGGGCTAAATTGTGGGGAGAGGAAGGTTGACTAAACTGTAACTCAGGTGGTTTTAATAAATCTCATGTATTTCACACAAAGATACTATAAAGCACTTTGACAACCTTAGCACATTGACACCTATTTTCAGTTATACAATTGTCACTATTTGTAAACAGGTTAAGTAAATAATACAAGTGAATTGCATTTATAGTTTAAACAGAATGAACAGCACTTCAAATGCAAATAGGAGACATCCTGTCTACAAGGACATTTAGCCAATTGCTTGATGCATGTGGTTTCAAAGATGGTTGACTTTTATCCAAAAGACACAGATGGGAGGATTTAGACATAAACAGCTTTTAATTTACTACTGATGTTTTGTCTTGACTCTACCTATTACTATCAGAGCAATAAGTGAGCAAAAAGATACCTAGAAAATGCTTTTCTAGCTAAAGTCTGCAGTGGTGATGTTAAGAAATAGTACCTGAAATGAACAATCATTTTGTGCAGAAACTCTCCACTTTAGAATGTAAGTAAACAAACCTGGACACTAAATGCATTGGAACAGTGTCCATGTGAATTTCTCATCTAATTTAAAACGCAGTTCAAAGGTTTGATTTTTTTTTCTGTTAACATTGAGGGACATAGCTGTAGTGGAAATACACTGTCTATGAGGTGTTTCTCCCCTTTGCCTCTGCTCCTCCCCCAATTTAATCCCTGGAAACACAAGTACACATGCCTTGCAAAATATGCTAATAAATAAAATAAAGATTCACAGTGGATAAGTACCTATTGGGTTTCTGGGAACTGGGTGGGCGGAAGCCTGCCCATTGCTAACAGATCCCGCCCCCCCAGCCTAAGGTGGGGATCTACAGGACCTCAGAACCCCACTGATTTCAGGGACAACTAATCAAAAAACAGGGACAGGAGTGTGGTCAAAGGGTCATAAGAAGGGAGCCTGATGGGGACACCGAGCAGAAAGCCCCGGACAGCACCCACTGCTCCTCGAAGGTGTCAAGGGAGCCAGTGGATGTCGCCCAGAGGAACTCCGCCCGGATACGTGAACGGACTAAGGATCGGAAACAAGCCCCACAGTCACAGGAGTCTCCATTGGCCAACCTCCTCTCCCTGGTTGTGTAGATGGCCATTTTTGCCAGGGCGCGGAGGCGGTTGACCAGGAGGTCCCACGACTTTGTGGGGCCATGGATAGGGAGTGCATAAAGAAGAAGGTGAGGGGAAAAGTGCAGCCAGAAACATAACAGGATATTGGTATAGGGGCTGCAACCTGGCGCACTCTAAGTAAATCTGCACCAGGGTCTCCCACATACCGCAGAAGGGGCAGGTGTCTGTGACGGGTAAACCGCACCAAATACATGCCCGTGCTCACGGCCCCATGAAGAAGCCGCCAACTGATATCCCTGGCAGGCCATGGGACCAGAGTAGGGTATAGGCTGGCCCACCGGGGCTCCTCACCCTCCAGAGGTGGCAGGAGGTCCCGCCACTTTGTGTTGGGGCTGGACACGAGGGTGAGGAAGTGAAGGATGTGGAGCATGAGCATGTAGAGATGTTTCCTTGGCACGGTTTGAAAGCTGACTGGCTGCAGATCATCCAGCCGGCTTGCTGAGAAGGGGCAAAGAGGCTGGTCGAGTCCACAGCGCAGAGGCCTGATGAAAAGGTCTGGAGGGACCGGGGTGGTGGGTGGGCGGGACGTGCCCTCTCGCAGGACCCGGTCGAGGTAGGCCCGAGCAGAAGGCGGCAAAGCAGCCTCCACCTCCTGTAGTACACACTGGGGAGTCAAGGTCTGGAGAGCCCCATCCGCTGAGCGAGCGTCAGGGGATCCAGCCAGTCTCCCCGGTCGTAGTCCAGGAGGTCTCTGACCCTGGTAGCTTCTGCCAGGACCAACCTTTGGTGCACCATGGTGGACTCTGCCACCTGCACACGGAGCTGGGGGTTGTGTAGCAGGGGCTCCACGAGGAGATCTGCCCCCTCGGTGGGCGCCACAGACCTGGTCATGGAGAACAGCTTCCGGGTCCGGAGGAGGTCCTGGTAGAAGACTGGCAGCCCGGAGAGGTCTCGTGGAAGACCCCTCAGATAGAGATAAAGGAGCTGCTGGTTGTATCGCAGTCCTCGGAAGCAGCACAGGAAGGCGTGCACCGGTACTCTCCACACCGGTCTACCTGCACCATAAAGAAGCCTCTGCAGGGCCTGGAGGCGGAAGACATGGACCTGAGTGTGTAGGCACTTCAGGCCATGCCCTCCCTCCTCCAGGGGCAGGTGGAGGACCCCTGCAGGGACCCAGTGCAGTCCTGGCCAGAAGAACTCCAGAACCACCTTCCGGAGGTCGGCCAGGAAAACCAGGGCCGGGACCAGGGTGTTGAGCCAGTACCAGAGCATGGACAGGACTAGTTGATTGAGCACCAGTGCCCTCCCTCAAAGGGAAAGGCACCGGAGGAGTTCTGTCCATTTCCGGAGCCACTCCGTCACCCTGCCCTGTAAACCTTGCCAGTTCTCCGGCGGAGACGACTGCGTGGCAGAAAGGTAAACACCAAGATAGAGCAGCGGACCCACATTCCACCGGATGGCCTGAAGCGTGGGTGGGAGGGAGCTCGCTTGCCACCTGTCCCTGATCACCAGGCCAGAGCTCTTGACCCAGTTAACCCAGGTGGAGGAGGCTGCCAAGTACACAGCCTGGCAGGCCTCCACCCGCGCCAAGTCGCCCGGGTCCTGGACCACAAGGAGTACATCGTCGGCATACGCCGACAGGACCAGCTGCAGCTCTGGCTCTCGAAGCACCAACCCCGTCAACCTCCTGCGGAGGAGACAGAGGAAGGGCTTGATCGCCAGAGCGTACAGCTGGCCCGAGAGGGGGCACCCCTGCGGTACTCCCCACCTGAAGCTGACCGGCTAGGTCAGGGTCCAGTTGGTAGATGGGTAAGTCAGAATCAAGATCTCCAGATACTTTATGGGTATGATCCAGAGTCTGTTGAAGTAAATGAAAAGATTTCCATCAACTTCAATTGGCTTTGGATCTGACCCCAAAGCCATCTGCCTGAAAAAAGGTAAGCCCAACATTGGTTTAACCGATAAGCTATGTAAGAATGAACATACAGTATGCACACTCAATTTATGTGACCCACAATGGACACACGTTTCCATGTATCTCTCTGTGTCTCAGGAATGTGAAACAACTGCCATTTTTGTTTGCCAAAAGACCCCATCTAAATATTGTGCATTGTTAAAACAAAACCAAACGAAAGGGCAGCTGGGACCAAATCAGATGGGACAAAATGAAAAGAACCCGACAAGGAAATAAACATGCAAAGTGCACATTTTCTAAGGGACTCCAAATAATGCACTAAGTGACTATTTTGGAGCTTGGTTACATGCAGGTGCTAGGACACTTTATGCTTAGAATGCCTGGAATAGTTTCTCTGCTAAGGGAAATTACTAAGTACTATGTGCTTAAGCATTTTGTGCCAATACTAACCATTAGCTTTTGGCTCATGGCCACAGCTGTCTGCTCTGCACTGGATTCTGCCACCAAGGGAAAGGTCATTAAGGCCTGTACTTTATTCTTCTTAGTATGTTCCAACATAATTAACAGAAGTTGTTCACCAGCTGTTTTCCTTTCTGTCAGCAAGTACCTACAGTTTAATGGGCTATGCGGGATTCTTTACTTTAAGTGGGTGAGGCTGGAAGCAAAATTAAAATGTATAATCTTTGATCCACCCACTTCTAATTAGTTCTTAGGATTTTACATAATAGAAACTATAAAGGAAGTGGAGAGGGGAGAAATGAAATCATTACGAACCAAGTCATCCCAGGCAGCCAAATTCATTTTTGATTCTGCTTTCCAAAGACAAACTGTGGTTATAAAGACAAAGTTGGACCTTTCTGGATTGGGGCAGGGGTCAGCAACCTTTCAGAAGTGGTGTGCCGAGTCTTCATTTATTCACTCAAATTTAAGGTTTCATGTGCCAGTAATACACTTTAATGTTTTTAGAAGGTCTCTTTCTATAAGTCTATAATATATAACTAAACTATTGTTGTATGAAAAGTAAATAAGGTTTTTCAAATGTTTAAGAAGCTTCATTTAAAATTAAATTAAAATTCAGAGCCCCCCGGACCAGTGACCAGGACTCAGGAAGTGTGAATGCCATTGAAAATCAGCTCGCATGCCGCCTTCAGCACCCGTGCCATAGGTTGCCTACCTCTGGATTGGGGATTTTTGTTGAAGATTTGCCAGTTGTGCATATCACTGTTGTCTCAGGACACATAACAATTTGCAGGCGATATGATCATTCATCTAAGATTCTTCGGTTGCTTTGTGATGTATCTTTATTCCAGTCATGCCTGGAGGCCTCAGCTAAGATTAGAGTCCCATGGTGCTAGGTGCTGTACAAACGCAGCATGAAACAGTCCCTGCCCCAAAGAGTTTACAATCTGAATAAGCAAAGATTAGGAGAAAGGAAGAATTATTAGCTTCATTTTACAGTTGGAGGACTGAGGCACAGAGAGATTAAAGGGTACCATTTTCAAAAGGACCTAACTCCCATTGAGGGATTTAAATGCTTTTGGAAATTTTACCCTAAGTGACTTCTCCAGGAAGGCAGATGGAGCTTGTGGGAGAGCTGAGAAACAACCCCAGACTAGCAGGGTCCCAGGCCAGTGACCAGACCTCAAGACCTTTCTTCTTCTTATAAGTCAAGGGTGAATGTTGGCCCAGAAAAGAGCAAGGTGAAATTCTATTTAATGTGGAAATTAGCATGACGTGATAGAGTGGTGGGTTGACTTTCAGCGGGATTTGAATGCCTCATTCCCTTAGACACCTTTGAAAATCCCAGTCCTACAGTAAAAATAATTAAAACAATTTGTACTGATCCTACTGTACAATTAGAAACATATTCCCGAGGTCAGTGGTCACCAACCAGTCGATCGCAATTGACTGGTCAATCGCGGAGGATCTCCCAGTCGATCGTGATCTCTGGCTGTGCAGTGGGGCTGCCACTAAGGCAGGCTCCCTGCCTGCCCCAGCCCTACATCACTCCGGGAAGCAGCCAGCGTAGCCCTGTGGCCTTGGGGGGAGGGGGAGAAGGGCCTTCCTCCGCATTCTGCTCCTGTCTATAAGCACCACCCCTGCAGCTCTCATCGGCAGGGAATGGGAGCTGTGGCCAATGGGAGCTGTGGGGGGCAGTGCCTGCAGAGACATGCTGCCCCCCTCCAGGGGCCACAGGGGCGTGTTGGTCCTTTCCAGGATTGGCATGGGGCCGAGGTAGGCAGGGAGCCTGCCTTAGTGGCAGCCACGCTGCGCCACTGACCAGGAGCCACTGGAGGTAAATACTGCCCAGCGGGAGGCCACACCCCAACCCTCAGCCCTGAGCCCCCTCCTGGAGCCAGCACCCTAAACCCCCTCTTGCACCCTGAACCCCCTCCTGCACCCCAAGCCCCAGCCCCAAGCCTCCTCCCAAAGCCAGCACCCCAAACCAGCCCTGAGCCTCCTCCCAGAGCCAGCACCCCATACCCCCTCTTGCACCCCCTGTCCCAGCCCAGACCTCCCTCCCAGGGCCAGCACCCTGAACCTTCTCCTGCCCTCCAACACTCTGCTCCAGCCTGGAGCCCCCTCCTGCCCACAAACTCCCTCCCAGAGCTTGCACCCCTCTCCCCCTCCCTGCCCCAGCCTCAGCCCAGAGCCCCCTCCCACACTGTGAACCCCTCGGCCCCAGCCCAGAGCCTGCACCCCCTCCTGAACCCCAGCCCTGTACCCCAGCCCGGTGAAAGTGAGTGAGGGTGGGGGAAAGTGAGTAACAGAAGGGGGGATGGAGTGAGTGGGGTGGGGCTTTGGGGAAGGGGCAGGGTAGATCCTGAGTTGCCCTTAAATTCAGAAAGTGATCTTGGGCGTAAAAAGGTTGGAGACCACTGCCCTAGGCTATTTGGTAGGATGAAGGAATTGGTAAATGGGACACAAAACATTTCCTTGGTTACAAGTTAGCCCAGGCTTCTAGTGACCAGGTGGCCTCATGCCACACGTATTCAGTGGTATAGGTGAATTCAGTGGCTTTCGGAACCCTGATTGGACTACATCTTCCCATGATACACCAGTCTTCCCTCTTGGTGAGGGGAGGTGGTATATCCTGGGAATCCCATGGCCATGGTGCATCAATGGAGATGTAGTATGGGTGAGGAGCCTGGCTCATGGAAGAGAATGAGGCCATAAAGACATAAGAACGGCCATACTGGGACAGATCAACAGTCCGTCTAGCCCCATATCCTGTCTTCCGAGAGTGGCCAGTGCTGATGCTTCAAAAGAGAATGAACAGAACAGGTCAATTATTGAGTGATCCATCCCCTGTTGTCTAGTCCCAGCTTCTAGCAGTCAGAGGTTTAGGGACACCCAGAGCATGGTCTTCTGTCCCTGACAGTCTTGGCTAATAGCCACTGATGGGGAATTTTCCTGTGTGTTTGTGTGATGGCTGCTATCTTGGCCAACACAGTAGGGGCTAACCCAGGGATCTCCAGCACTGACGTATGAGCTGCTACAGCTTGAGCTAAGGAGCCTAGACTCTGAAGCTGGGGCTGTAGCAGACTCAGACCAGATCGGGCACAGAGAGAAACCTGTAACACCCACACACACATCAGTGGGTTACATTTGTCTAGCACCCAGAACAATGCCATCCTGATCCCTGAGTGGAGACTTTGGGCAATACCTCAAAGCCAACAGGAAGTGAGAATATGATCTGTAATCCTTTCCACTGGACTGTGTTTACTAAGTCTTTAAAAGCCATCAGGTGGTGGTAAGTTTCAGTTCTTACTGAGCAGAGCTGGATTTGAACTGGGTGCCTGGCCACAGAGATGTCATATACCAAGTGGGGAACAACAGAATTCTGAGCTCTCCATGGTTAGGTGACAAGTGCAGCACTGCTCATAAGTCATCGAACATTAATACCGTCTGATTTCGTAGTCAGTAGAAACTGCTGGAATCGCATATGGCTGTCAGTGTTGGGAACCAGGTCCTGCAGCAGAGAGAGTCTCCAGGCAGCCTCACAGCTGGCCTGCAGCAGCTGCCTGATTAGCCAATCAAGTTGATTGGCTGCTGGGGCCAACAGACTGGCTCTGAAGCCAGAAACAGCAGCAGCTCACTGCTTCTCAATGCTCATGCCCACCATTGTGCCTGCTTCTGTGTTACCTTGTACCTGCCTTGCACTCAGTCTTGCCTCACTCCCATCACTGCCTTGAATCTGTCCTTGCCTGATACCCCTGCTTGCTCCATTTCCTGACCTCTGGTTCTGACCCCTGGCTCTGGCTCCTGATTATGGATTCTGGCTCGACCCCCTGGCTCTGGTACCCAGTTCCTGACGTCCAGTTCTTACCCATGGCTCTGGTGACCGACACAAGCCCCTAGGCATGCTGCCCACTCCAGCCACTAGGCCTCCTGTCTGGTCCGGCCACTAGGCTAGACTGCCCTCATCCTGGTTGGCTGACAGTCAGTCCCCTTGTCTGTAACACTACAGGCTCATGCGGAGAAGATGGGAGAATCAGCCCCCCCAAAAAATTAGGCTCTTTTGTAATGAAGAATTTTGGTGGTAGCCTGTTAGCAGGAATAAATATACCCCTATGCAGGAGTAGCCAGAGTCTATAATGTGTTAAGCTACTCTTGCCCATTGACTTCATTTCACCGTCCCATGGCAGGAGGTGCTTAGCCACTGGCAAAAAATTCAGTACCGGGCAAATTGGTTAAAAACTAGACTAAAAAACAGAATTATTGGACACATAGATGAACACGATATGTTGGGGAAGAGGCAACATGACTTTCATAAAGGGAAATCCATGCCTCACCAATCTGTTAGAATTCTTCGAGGTGATCAACAAGCATGTGGACAAAGATGATCCCCCTGATAAAGTCTATTTGGAAGTTCCAAAGCCTTTGACAAGCCTTCAACACCAAAGGCTTTTAAGCAAAGTAAGCAGTCTTGGAATAAGAGGGACAGTCTTCTCATGGGTCAGAAAACATTTAAAAGATAGGAAAAAAAGGGTAGGAATATATGGTCAGGGTCACAACCCCATGCTCTAACTGCCAAAGACAGGGATTGGACAACGGGATGGATCACCTGATAAATCGCCCTGTTCTATTCATTCCCTCTGAAGCATCTGGTACTGGTCACTGTCAGAAGACAGGATGCTGGCAAGATGGACCATTTGTCTGACTCAATATGGCCATTGTGCTTCTTATTATTATTCTAAAATCAGGCCCAAATTCTCCTAAAAGTCTAGCAAATGCAACATAAGCTGTTTTAGAATGATGCAAAGACCCAACAGACACCACAATCCCCTCCCCCGTGACCCAGGGATTGCTTGGTGCCAACTAGCAGAGAGCAGAGGGGATGTGTAGGATTTTACAGGGATCCCCTGTGTTTGATATATGCATAATAATTGATTAAAGGATGGCATGTAAGGTTTCTTCTGAGAGCCAGTAGCCCTCACGTTGTCATAATCATTGCAAAATTTGGGTATGGATAACACATAAGGAGTTGTGTCGGTACTGAAAACATATTCTTAAGGCAGGTCCCCCGGGAAGTGATATGTCTTGTACAGGTTCCTTTCAGGCAGGCGGTAACAAAGGCTTATCATCTTGTCTGGTCATTGTATGTTGTGTGCCTCACAATGGGAGGCCTATTTTCATACTGAGCTAAACGCTGATTAAGAGATTGTGAAATATGCAAGAAAGAAATATTAGGAAAAAACAATCAGTGGGGGGACAGCCTGCTTATGAATAAGAACAATGGATTGTTCTGATTTATTTGGGGGTGCAAACAGCTACCCTGTATCTTTCACCCTGAAGGCACGCTGACAGCATGATGTGTCTCATGATCAGAAGATCACAGCCAAGGATGTCTGTGAAGTTACTGGAAAGACATTGGATGAGCAACCCCCCTGCAGATTAGAAACTCAGCGCCTAGGTCCCAGGCCCCGCACCTCCCTAGGGACGACCCTGCACACCTCCTCCTTGAAAACCAAAATCTTAGAAGTTGAGGTGGTCCAAAAGCCAAGGAAGAAGTTGCCGTTTTAAAGCCTATTTTTTCATTGAAATGATCAAAATGGATGAATTTGGCTATTTCAAGCATCTCTACAAAGCAGGGGAAATTTTGTCCAAATGTTTCTTTCATTTTTTTTTCATTAAAATGCAACCAAATTTCTTGTTATGCCTCAAAACCTTTCCACCAGCTGCACTCCCACAACATTTCAGCAAGTGAAATCCCTGCGGCTGTGAAAAGCCACATAGCTCAGAAATGGCTGAGCCTTACTTCCAGTTTTGCCAAAAGAATGATCCTGTATCGGGCTACCGGCTCTCTCTGGAACATCGCAAGTGACATGAACTTTGGGTGAGTATTCTTTCATTGTAACTATGGAATCAACACGGCAGTTCCATGACCTGTAGATGTTTTTGCATTGATAAGCGTTGATGGTTGGGCTTAGATAATGAACTGGATCCACATCTGAAATCTGGCTAGTCTGGTTACGAACACAACGGTTGAGCAGCTGGTGCACTGAGATCCCTGCCTATCGTGCTGGCTAATACCTTGTTTCCTGGGACTCCCTTGGCTGTCTGCATGACCTTATTGTCTTGTACTTAGCCTGTATGTTCTTTGGGGTAGGGACTGCCTTTTTGTTCCGAGGTTGTACAGCGCCTAACACAACAGGGTCCTGGGCCCATGATTAGGCCCTGGGTGTCATGATCTGAATAAATAATAAAAATAAATGAACCCATCTTCCTAACTCAGCCCCAGTTCCCTTTGTCTTCCACTCCTGCAGTGAGGTTTCATTTGGGAAGTCCCTCTAGCTCTCCTTCAGACCTCCGAAAGCTTTATGTTTAGCTTCACCGTTTGGCCTGGACACTGTGATGCAGCAACTTGATATGAGCTACCCACTAAGTACTGACAAGTTTACAGTCTGAAATAATATTTTCCTACCTGTGTGAGGCATATTGGTTCAATTCTTCTGTACCCAACGCTCTTTACCATTGATAAAATCCACAGTTCTGGGGATGATTTATGTTTTGGCCAAGGATGACGTGACTAATTGGAATGCAGTAACCTGACGTGTGGTAGCCAAGTTTTGCTTCTCTACTGCCATACACTGACTATATGCAAGAACTGATTTTCAAATAGCGGGAAAAGTGTTTTGTTATCATATAAATTTTGCTGTTCCTTAATAGGATCTTCTACTGTTTCTGGGATTCCTTAATCATTTCCTTACCAACAGTGCATGAGAAACCTGACCTGCTAATGAAAAATGATGATAGATATATAAACATGTTATTAAGAATAAATGAAGCTTTTAGTAGAAGGGGTTAGTTGGGGGTCTTTTGCTGCCTAATTAGCCCCTGGAAGCTTGAATATAAATAGAAAATAATTAAAAATGGAGCCCAAAGCATTCTGTGCTGAGTTAGGGAGTCTATAATTAGGTTTCCTTTGCCATTAACCTCTTCCCCAAGTGAATGATCATAAATTACACAATGTGTTCAGACTCTTCCCAGAGCCCAAACTACAAAGTCTTGTCCTTTGAATTGCTTTTAGAAAGCTTGTTTAAACAACAAGAAAAGCCACAGATATGTTCTCCCTCCCTCCCGGCTTCTTCAAATTTATTAACAAGTCTTCTAAATTAATGGGGGAAGCAGAGGCTGAAAATAAACTAAACTCCACTGTTACTCTTATCTCAGTCATTTTTTTTCTTTTTGATTGGACAGAGAAAATTGTATTCCCAAACATCATATTAATTTCATTAGCTACTGGTGCTTTTTGGGAATCCACTTATAGCACATGAAGATAAACATTCTCTGAGTGATAAGGGTGTGTTTATAAAACTGTGTTTGGGATGAAAGAAAGCCATAGCTGGTGTGTTTTTATAGGCGGGTTAATGGTGCTTTGCTAATCCCTAACCTGTGACCAAGAAACACAGACATTTTGATTTTACTATCAGCCTCTCATTCATTTGCATTCTTTTGTTGGTTCATACACAGGAATACAATGCTACACTCCCCCAGACAAGATTAGAAATGACCTGCACAGCAAAACCATCACATTCCAGTTACTTTACCAGTAGACTCTCAATGTCCCCTGCCAGCAAAGTTAATTCAACATGTTATTTTATTTAATTTGTATGAGAACTGCAGAAAACATCTTGACTGTGGCTGGCTAGTTCCTACTCCATTATAATGCCATGACACCCAACATGACTTTTTTGGTTCCTCACAGGAGCAGAGGACTAGTCCATAGGGGAAGTCAGGCAAAAGTCCCATTCGGTGCAGCAGTTAATTAATCTTATATAGCATGTTGTGATCCTTGCATAAAAAAGACACTACGGGGAAATCCTGGCCCTGTTGAAGACAATGGCAAAATTCCCACTGATTTCAATGGAAACAGGATTTCACCCTTTGTGTAAGTCCAAATCCTCTACAAAATGTCAGTGGCAAAAATACAGGTTATATCACTACTGTTCTGTGCCAGGAATGTAAAAGGAACTGGAATGTAACAGGATGGCAGTGTATGCCAACCTTGCTGGCAGAAGCCTCAGTCTTCTGGGAGAGGAGAAAGTGAGTTCTGCTGTCTCACTAAGTCAGGTGACTTGTTTCCCCTGTCTTGGTATGAGCGTGGAGGAAGTGTTGCTTTAGGTGAAAGAAGATCTAGTATGTGAGCTGAGCGACCTACAAGGAGGAACCATAGGAGCAGCCCAGGTCAAGGGGAAGATCAGAGCTGTTGTATGGGTTATCTTCATGTTGTGCAGGGGTGTCTGGATTTTAAATAGGGCATGCCTAGACAAGGACAGTAGGTTGTTTTAAACCACGTTAGCTAATGCGTGTTAATTAACATGGTTTTAAACATCACTTAGCAGCAAGCGTCGGCAGGGTTTAGTGTCTTTAAAACATGTTAGCTGGTCATTCATCTGCACTTCCTACCGATGTGGTACCCAGCCCTCAAGCAGGTGTAAGGAGAGAGCTTCTTGTCAGAGGTGAATTAAAGCAGGATCCATGGATCTGGGGCTGGGCTATGTGGGGTCCCATGGATGCGCATAGCATCTGGGCAGTGGGGACCTTCTGTCAGAGTGTCTTGGGAGCAGCAGGTAGCATGGCCAAGGGATCAAGAGTGCCAGGAGCCCCAGGACATCAGTGTGAAGCCCTATGGTTGGACTGAACTCTGGCTCAACTGAGTGTTAATCCATCACTGCACCTAGGTCCCTCTCCTACTATTCATCTCCTTGTGTTGCACACATGTGATTGCATGAGACAGCTCTGGTGGAGCAGGGAACTGAACCTGGAACTCCCCATTCATAGCTGTTTGCTCTCACTACAGCATCAGCCTTTCGGCAAATCTGCTTTGCAAAGTCACTGAATTTAAGGCTTTTCCCTCTAGATCATGTAAAATATTTTACCGTGTCTTTCTGAAGGTCAGGGCTCATTGTCTATCCAACCTTCTGGTTTAGATTTAAAAACAATAGCTCATGGTTATCTGAGTGGGGTAATATGCTGTCTCATGGAAGACAAGGCTGAGTTTCTGGTTAACACTGGAACACAGTCCAAATTACGATATTGTACAAAATGACTGTCTGGCAGTGGCCAAAGAACACTACAGCACAAAGACAAGAACTGTGCACTTCTATCCACCTTCCCGAGCATTCCAAAACAAGAGGACATGCCAGGAAATGAACACAGAGAAAAGACAATACTGCTGCATACAAAGCACCATTGGCCAGTGGAACTTATTGCCACAGAGTTACACTAGTAAGGATTAAAACAAAATCTAACATTTTGGAAGGGATGTAAACTCTCAAACTTCAGGGCACTTAGCCAGCCCAACTAATGGCGATTAGGAAGATACTTTCTCTGGGGCCTGGTTATTTCATACTTGCCTAATGCGGGGTTTCCTGCACCTCCTTCCGAAACCTCTAATTCTTACCATTGTCAGAGCTAAGGTTTACATGGCCCACTGGACTGATCTTCAATTCCTGTGTGTCACTGTTATTAAAGATGGCTAGAAATAAAGATGGGGAAAACGGTCTGGAAAGTATAAAGAGCCTTACTCCAAATTGCAAACAAACCCCAAGTCTGTTTTCTGATTCAGACAGTATTGTTACCTTCTTATCTCTTTTAAGAGTTGCGTATCAATGCCCAGCTAGGCCTGTTGCGGCACACAAAGCCCCTGGCAGGCCTATACCAATCAGGGCTGTGCATCTGCATCAGGAGATCTGTGAGCTTATATCAGGAGCATGGCAAAGGCTGTCCCCTGGAAATGACCACGCCCAGCTCAGAGCTAGTGTGGCTGGTGAATGAAATTGAGTGAGAAACAAAAACTTGGGAACGGGGGGTGGGAAGCAAGAAAACAAAATATTCTCCTTTTTGCTAAATTAGAAAAGTGCCCAGGCCTCAGAATCAGGCCAGGGGCTGTATCTGGATTGTGATGATGACGCAGTCTCCAGGTATGGATGAGGCAGGTCATTTTTAGCCCAGTGAAACTCCTAGGAGTGATTGGCCGAGCCAGCCTCCACTGACGATGCTTCTGTGCTTGCCAAAGCATGTCCATTTGCTGTCTTTTATCTTCCAGAACTCACTTTATCCCTTATGCTAGACTCCCTAGGACCCTTCAGTGGAAACCACGTTTCTAGTGAGGTGCTACAGAAGTCTTGGAAGCTGAGATCAGATGAGGAGAAAGGTCCCTGCAGCAGTGCTGCAGAGTAACCCAGGGGTATCTACTGAATGCTCCTCTCAAACAAGCAGTTTAAAGATTTCAGCCTCTGTGGGGTTTTTTGTTTGTATTTAGCAGCACATGGATTATGATGCATGGTAGCAACTCAACACACTACTTCAGCTCTCTCAGGTGCAGATCGAGACTGGATATGATTAGAAACTTCTCTATGTGCCATTTGTTGCAGTCACGCCATAGCTTCTCTCTCTCAACAAAGCTACCTCATCCGCCTTCAGATCCCACCTCAAACCTCTCCTTTGCTATGATGTTACAAAAAATGTTTAGCAGCTAACTGTTGGTGCACTGAGACCACTGCTGATCATGCTGACCAGGCTTGTCTTATTTCCGTATAGTCCCCGTCATTCTGTTGTCTCTTGTCTTATACTTAGATCGGAAGGGGACAGGGTCCATCTTTTGGTCCCTGACTAAGGCTCCTTGGTGCTACAGTCATACAAATAATAAATAATAAGAGATGTTTCCTCTCTCTTGGAAATGCTCAGAGATAACTGTCGTTACTCTAGAAAAAAGTTGCACAGAAACATTGCTGGTGAGGAAGGAACAACATTGAATTCTGTCCTCATGGGAGTCCTATTTCTTTTATGCTCATTCACACCTCAGCCTTTTAAGCAAAACACTCTAGTTATTTCTCTCTGGGTTTAATGAACTAATTAACTCTTTACTTAAAAAAATCCAAACAAATCCTTTTGGGTGTATCTAAATGGAATTTTTAACATTACTCCCCAAATTAACAGACTGCATGCTGTTTTTTCTTACGCCACTTTCACACTCGAGTAACTTTGCTGTATTTTCTCTTGGCAACAATACCACCTAGCTCTTAGTTCTCAAAGTGCTTTAGAAAGGAGGGAAGTAGCATTATCCCAATTTTACATATGGGGAAACTGAGGCACAGAGACACTCACAGTCCTGTGACAGGAACAGAACCCACATCTCCTGAGTCCTAGTCCAGGGGTCCAATCACTAGGCCACACAGCCTCATCATAGACCTTAATTCAGAAAAATGTTTATGTGTGTGCTTAAACCACAACGGACTTCAATCGCGCTTAAGCACGTGCTTAAATACTGCACTGAATAAGGAAAACTTCCCTGAAGGAAGGCTGTATACAGGTGTAAATGAGAGCGGGAGCTGATTCTGTGTAAGTGTTCGGAGATACACGTGACATTAACACAGATATTTAATTTCCTGGTGATGTACAGAAAATCTGAACCTGCTATTCCAAGTTCTCTCACGCTATTCACTAGTCAGTCTCATCTTCTCTCCTCAAAAGTGTGGCTCCGTGAGCAGGGGCACAGGCCTTCATTTTGTTGATGGCGTTTGCTCACGTATTCTATTCTATCGCCATCTTTTCTGGAGTGAAATTCTGGCTGGCTGGCTGGCTTTTCCCATAGGCCCAGCATCTGTTCAAAGACAGAAAAAAAAAAAAAAGAGCCCCAAACCTTGCACATCAAACTTAAACGATGCTTTTGGAGGTTCAGAAATATTTCTATACTCCACAATGGGAGCATGGAAGGTCACGTCAGAGGGTCGGAGTTTACTACCGCTGCCAGCTAATAGAGTTACACCTTCTGCAACTTGCAAGTCAGATCATTCACATGACTCGGATTTCTGCAGCTTAATTTATTTTCTGCTACTGCTGTAGATAAAGGAATGAGGCCCTGATTCTGCAACTAACAACACGCTGTTAGTTCCCAGATTGGGTCTAAATCGATTACAGGAACTCGTGAGATCTGATACAGTAGATTAGTCTGTCCTGTACTGAATTATTGCACATACTGTAAAGTGCCTATTTGCTTGACAGACCATAATCACACCACAGGAGGGAGTCTGTATGGCTTAGCCTGCAAATATGCTCCTAACATGTTTTATGTGTCCAAAATGCATCCAGTGTATACTAATTTCACCACAGACACTGGCAGAAACTGAACCTTTTTGGTGATTCTGATTGACGGTGTTTGAAGCACTGCATGCATCTCCAGTGCATACATTTTCAACATAATAATGATCAATGCTAATAATACCGTTACAAGGAATGTTACAGCTCTGTACTTCATAAAGGACACTGATGCGGCTTCCTTGGACTCAGCTGGTGTTATATTACACCACCCGTTGGAAGCTAGCACAACGTTCTAGGGCCATGTATTAAAATACTGGATCTTGAAGTATCTTGAAAGATCTTCTCCCATCACTCATTTCTCCCTTCCTTACTCCCACCCATCTCTTCTTTCACCCTCATTCTCACCCAGCCACAGAGCCTGGGGGCTCAGACACAGGGAGGGAGATGGTTGGCAGTCTGGTGTTTTGTACTTTCTGTAGGGCCCTACAAAACCTAGCACTGGCCCCACCTGTTCTCCTCTCTGGTAAACTCATAACCCATCCCTGTACTCCCTTCCCTCTGGTCAGGGGTGTTTCTCAGGTCCAGACATTGCCGTCCAGGCCCTTTTACTTTGAAACAAATGGCTCTTTAGACAGTTGTTTGGAACCATTCCATTTCTTCCCTTCCACTGTCTAGTGAGAGTCACCACTTGAGCTCTTCACCTGACTCAGTTCTCTCCAATTCCACCCCTAGCTGGGGAGCCCCCATGAATCCATGACTTCTTTAGAAACCCTCTCGGACAGTAAGCCAGACAAGCCGGACTGAGCCTTGACACCAGGGGCTACTGTCTATTGACTCACACTCAAATGGAAAATAATTTGTTGTGGCATTTGACTCAGCTGGCACCCAACCTCACACTCTGGACAACATTTGTGTTCAAAGTCAAGTGCCACAATAAGAACAACTCCATACTTAGCCCAACACACCACAGTCCTAAATGCCCTCTAACCACACCCACCTCAAAGGCTCCTACATTCCCCTCACATCCACTCAATTACAAACCACAGCATAACTTTGTTGCAGTCAATGGCAAATGGCAGTACATGGAAGCCACCCAAATTCAAAGCTCTTTTGTTTGTTTGTTTGTCCTAGTCCGGCTGGCTTTTCCCTTTGGTTTTCTTTTCTGGTGTTAGAGTGGTCATCTGTCCTCATGTACATGCTTTTAATTTAGCGTATTTTTACTGCAGCTGCAATGTCTGCCTCGTGTCTTGGGTTGGAGGCTAGGAAGTGGGTGCCTGGGCTTGGGAGAATTAACCTTTTCTCCATCCTGTTTTAATTTGTGGGAGGGAAACTTGTAACTGGAAACTTCTTTTTTTTTAGAAACTTTTTCCACGAGAAACCTTATGGACCAAATTTCTCTCAACTCCCTGAGGTCACTGGGCTTACAACACAGACGAGTGTGGCCCAATGTCTGCAAGGTTCACCACTCCCTATGCTAATGTACTTGTCTGCCTTCTCCATTGCTCCTCCTTTTATAGTCACACTCCCTATAGTAAATAATAACATTCGCCCTTTCAGAGGCAGACCTGGAACCCGTTTGTCTGTTAGCAAACATGTCTATGTAGGCTTCACATTGGAGATGGGACCCAGCCAACAACCTGCAGCTGGAGTGCAGCTCCGAACATTCCAGCTCTATAACTTACTCACAGCCCAACTCCAAATCCTCAGGCACTTGGCAGCTTGAAAGTCAGATCCAAATCCAAGCCTTCCCAAGTCAGACCTGGTAGATGAGCTGTAATCCATGGGGAGCAGAAAGGCAAGTGCCTTCAGAAGGTGCCATAGCTTGTGTTCCTGCTATGCTCCTCTGCACAGGATAACAGCATAGACCCTAGAGCTGGGAGGATTGGACTGAAATCCCTCCTCTGAAGCAGGCAGAGAGAATACTTGAATCCACATCTCCAGGAAAGCGCTTTCATCACCAGGCTATAGAGATGCTCTTGTCTCTCTCTTTGGCCCAATGAATATTTAAATGTTAATGCAAAGCAGAATAACTTCAACAGGCGATATGGAGAGCAGCCTACCCCAGGCTGGCTAAGCTGCTCACCAGGAGAGCTGAGGTCAGGGCTACACTCCAAACTAAGGATTCAAACTTGGCTCACCCACATCCCAAGGAAGTGTTCGAACCCCTGGGCTAAAGTGGGGCTGGTAAATGGAAGCATATCCACTGTTTGCTGGCCCCAACAAACTTTTCCCCAGCCAAAACCATCAGGCCAAACTCACAAATAGTTTCAGGTCAACTGAAACTGCAGTTTTCAACAAATAAATAATTTGTCTGAAAATTTTCAGACAGAAATCTTCTGCTGAGCTCTTCTCCTGGGTATATGGCGGTAGGGACACCAGGTAGCACTCCCAGGCTACTGTCCATTCACCCCATGCCAGGCCTGCTGCATACTGTGCACTAGGGAAAATTGGGGTTTTCACCAAATAAAAAGTGTGAAAGTGTGTCTGCTTTCCGATAAAATTTGAGAGTTTTCATTCGTAAAACCAAAAAATCCAGAAAAGTGAAATTTTGCACATTTCAGCAGAAAGCTTTTTGGTGGCTAAATTTTGTTCTGTTTGGGGGGTTTTGGCATCACATCAGAACATTCTTTGCTGAGAATTTGATGAAAGTGAAAAAATGTTGACTTTCAAAAATTTTCTGCAAACTTGAAAAAAAAAGGAAACATTTTCCAGTTAGCTTCTCTCGGCATCTCCACTGGTGAAGGAATAGGATTTGCCAATGAATGACTGGCCAAGAAGCTCCCTGTATGAAAATATTTTAACAAGCTAACAAGGTGGGTGAGGTAATGTCTTTTACTGGACTGTCTTCTGTTAGTAAGAGAGACAAGTTTTCAAGCTCCATAGACCTAAAGAAGAGACCAAGAAGTTGGTGTTGGTCCTGCTCTAAGCAGGGGATTGGACTAGATGACCTCCTGAGATCTTCCAACCCGATATTCTATGATTCTGAGGCCTGGTCTACTCTGGGGGTGGATCAACCTAAAATACGCAACTTCAGCTACAAGAATAGCATAGATGAAGTTGACGTATCTTAGGTCAACTTACCTCACGTCCTCACAGCACGAGGTCAACTGCCACCACTCCCCCATCGACTCCGCTTCCACCTCTCGCCGCGGTGGAGTACAGGAGTCGACGGCAGAGCGAGCAGGGATTGATTTATCATGTCTACACTAGACACAATAAATTGATCTCCGATAGATCTATCACTACCCACTGATCTGGCGGGTAGTGTAGATGTACCCTAAGAGACCAGAAGTTGGTCTAATAAAAAATATTACCTCACCCACCTTGTCTCTCTCATATCCTGGGACTAATATGGCTGCAACAGCACTGCAAATTACAAGCTAACAGCAAAAAGTCATAGGTTCAAGACAAGCACAGGGAGATCTCCTACATACCTCCATACCTGTCACTGAGAGCTAGTCTACACTACGAAGCACCAATGCAGCTGCACCATTGTAGCGCGTCAAGTGAAGATGCTCTACGCTGACTCCACCACCGTGAGAGACAGTGTCTGCAGGAGAGCATCTCCCTCCAACATAGCACTGTCCACATTGATGCTTAGGTCAGTGTACTCTGAGTCACTCAGGGGGTGACTTTTTCACACTCCTGAGCGACGTAAGTTATAGCGACATAAGCGGTAGTGTAGTCTTGCCCTAAGAATTCCTTAACTCTGAGTTTAAAAGGGGGGGGGGAGAGTTTCCAAACTCACCTGTTTGTTCAAAATGAGATTTTCAATTTATTCATTCTTGCATTCTGAGAATGAACTACAAACAATGTGTGGCACAGAGTTGTATTTTCTAGAACTCAGTATAAATCCTGTTAGTAACATTTTAAAAGCTACAAGTGAACATTGGTAAAATGTGCCAAAGTGACTACATGATTTAGACACATAAGTCCCATAAGAACAGCCATCCTGTATCAGACCAATGACATTTAGCCCATTTAGCCCAGAATCCTATCTTCTGACAGTGGCCAGTGCCAAGTGCTTCAGAGGGAATGAATAGAACAGGAAGTCATTGAGTGATCCATCCCCTGTTGTCCATTCCCAGCTTCTGGCAAACAGAGGTTAGGGACACTCAGAGCATAGGGTTGCATCCCTGCCCATCCTGACCATTGAGGGACCTATCCTCCAGGAACGTATCTAGTTCTTTTGTGTCAATTTTCACTTCAATAGGAGTTAGGCACCTAACCTGTTTAAATGGTTATGAAAACCCAATGGGTGTCTATCTGCATCTTTAGGAGCCTTAGTACCTTTGAAAATCTGGCCGTAACTCCCGTTTGACAATGGGATTTAGGTGCTTTTGAAAATGTTCCCCCATGACAATGTTACGCTAGCCATCCCAGAAGTTTGCTGGTGCCAGTAGGTATTTTAGACAGAATGGTAGAAGCCAGTGTAAACCATGTTCTCAGTTAGCTATGCAACACATGTAAGCCTTCAGTTTTCACAGACAATACTAATTATTTTTCTCTCTGCTCATCAACAAAAATAATCACATACGTCCAAAGAGGCCTTTGACCTCTCACTTCATATAAACTTTTGGCTTTCTATAGTCTGTGGTTTTTAAGTGAGAGGCATCTAAAAAATTAGGAGACTCAGTATACGGTCTTTCTTAAAGGTCAATTGTCAGTCAATTAGGACTCAAATGAACTAGTTTATTTGAAAATCCTCAGAAAATTTAAGCTTTACTGAGTCCTGAAAATCTTTGGCAGATACACTGTTTTCCCTACAAAAATTGAGGATGAACCCCCAGTTTTAAGCGAAAAATAGAACCAGACCTTAACTATGGATTCATTATTGCTTCTCCATAATTTTGCAATAAACAGGGAAATTTAAAATGCTGTTGGTAGCTACTTTGAGGATGCCACGTTTTTCATTATGTTTATTACATTTAGTATGTAATTTATAGTTGGCAGGACAGAAATAACCCTCTGGAGCAAATACTCTGTAAGACCATAGCAATTACCCCAGTGTTGCGGTGATAGCCTTGTGGAACTGACACTGTGTCTTTATTATAGAAATGATAAGATTCAAATCCAACACTGAATTTCCTGCTGGCAGCTTTGTAACTCTAAATTTAGCTTCCTGCTGGCTTCTTTGTCACCAGAATTTCTTGCCATGAACCTGAAGGTGAGGGGAGATTTGCCTGAGTAAGGAATGCAGGATAAAAGCCCACATGCGCTGATGATTTAGACTGTCAGAGGAACAGCAGAAAGTTATGGGACTTGTAAACTTCACCTCTTCAGTTGCAGTTTTTATGTGGGAAAATAGCCAGGGCCGAGGCTACAGCGTCCTAAAGCCAATGCAATATTATATTGGATTGCTCCCACCCTCAGCCCAGGGCAAATTGTTCTTGCTTAGATATTGCAGTTCATTATGACATTGGAAGCCCATGGGACATTTCCTGTCTTCTGCTGGGGAACTCAGCATGAAAGATAACAAACTCGGGTTTACTTATGCGTGGGAGAGAGCGAGGAGGCCACAGAACCGGGAGAGTTTAACAAGAATTCGATGTATTGAATTGGAAACAAACTGCGTTATGTTGAGATTATTGTTACTCATTCTTTGCATTGTGGTAGAGATCGAAGCTCTCAACCAACACTGGGGCCCCTTTGTACTGGGGGCTGCACACACACATAGCAAGAAGGGCCTAGAAATCCCAGCTATGGGCCATGACCCCACTGTGCTAGGGGCAGTACAAAGAGGGGGGAAAAGATGGTCCCTGCCCCCAGAGAATTTACAATGTCTGTATCATGTTCCTGACGCAATGCCCAGGTTAGGCAGGAATTTATGAGGAAAATGCCCCAAGAGCGTTGTGATGAGGCGTGCACCTCCCAATGTTAACGAGGGCCTGATTGGCCAATTAGGTTACCTGAAAGAGGGTTAACTGAGAGTGAAGTCCAACCGGAGCGGGCTGGGCCAGCACTAGAAAGCCAAGAGGCTGAGAGCAGAAGGGAGCTGGAGGGGAAGGGGTCTGCAGTCACTCCCTGGAAAGAGGGAGGTTGTCAGGAGCGAGAAGGAAGCCTGGGGCAGACTAAGTCCTGGAGTAAGGAGTCTAGTAAGGGGGTGGGGGTTGAAGTAGACACAGCATCTAGAGTAGACTCCCATGGTTAACCCAGAAGCAGGCGAGAGAAGATTGAGAGGTTGGGGAGGAAGGAGCCCAGGGAAACAGCAACAGGGACTGGGAGTGAGCAGAGCTGGATTATTGGTTGTGGGGTCCCTAGGTGGAACCCAATATAACAGCCAGCCCCAGGTTCCCCTGTCAGCAGCACAGAGCCTGGAGATGGACTGGACGCCATCTGGCAACAGCATTTGGACAATGGTCTTGTTGGACTTTGTGCCCCCCAAAGGAGTAGACAGCATAGTGACCTGGCTGGAGGGCCAAGTGACCGGAAGAAAGACTATTACAGAGCGAGTGACAAGCAGCAGGGGGCACCTGACTCAGCGAGATCTACATTCCCCAATGGAACTCAAGGAAGCGCCCAAGTCGGGCATGGAACCCCCATTGCAAGCTTGCAATCTAAAGAGACAAGACAGACTCAGGCTCATTTTAAAGACGGGGACCTGAAATTCAGCTGGATGAAGTGCCCTTCCTTGGGATCATCCAGGGAGTCTGTAGCAGAGCTGGGAATTGAGCCAGATCTCTTGAGTTCCAGTCAAGTGCCTTAACAACAAGTCCAACCTCTCTCTCTCTCTCTCTCTCGCATGGCCTGATCCCTGGGTTACTGAAGCAACACTAGGTTTGCAATTGACTTCAATGGCCATAGTGTCAGGCCAGAAAAATCTTAGGAGCTGAAGATTATACTAAACATGTAGCTGGCATAAAACTGAACAGATTAATCCAGATGTCTCCTTATCATCTTTGCAAGGGAGGGAATCCTATTGCTTTACATTTCATTTCTACCATATTATTCGAAAATCATCGACTGTAAAGGATTTGATATTGATGACAGATTGGCATCATCCAAATCCATGAGAAAACTGCCTTGTGATCAATGATAGTTGACTTGTCTGACTTTTTAGGATATAGGAAAAATCCTAAAATGATTCAATACCAAAAATAGCTTTAGAAAAGCACACATTTTGGGGCCCATTCTTATAATTACAATGTGACATTTAGAGAGCTATGAAAAAGCAGCTCTTACCTTAGAAAGTAACTTGATCTAATCTGGATCCTTGACTTGCTAATAGTATTACTTGAGTACAGTTTGGCATGGGTCAGCCAATATCTGCTAATAGCTGCTCCTTGACGGCTTTAACAAATTTAATTTTGAATATTGTGTCCAAACAAGTGTCTTTGCATTTTCTCTTTAAACCATTTGTTCTTCTAAATGCAGCAAAGAAGCTCAAAAAAGAATGTGAAGGAATTGCCAGAAAGTTTTATATATATATAATTGCAGTTGTGGTTATTGTGGTTTCTTTTGGGTGGATCAGAAAAAAATCAAGTCTTCCTTCCTCGGGGATATAAGAAAATAAAAAGAGAAAACTCACTGCCATCTTGTCAATTTCTTTTTATCAGTAATGGACTGACGTGTCGAGCTTAAGGGGTTGTCTAGTCTAAGGATATTGACAGTGGTGTAGCTCCATTAGGGTAGTTATGTCAGTGCAAACCCCTTCTGAGCATTGGGTTAATTGGTGCTGACACAAGCCCCTCCTTACCCTGGTGCTGCAGATCTACCCAGAGGGTCTGCATTGCCTGCAAAAGAAATCCCAGTTTAGTCCCCACTCCAGCAAAGCAGTTAAGCATGTGCTTAACTTTAAGCACGTAAGCAATCCATCAGGACAATGCATATGCTTAGGATTAATGCAAGCTAAGTGCTTTGTGGCTCCCAATGCTCATCTGCAAACAAGAAATACAGAAGAGGGAATAGTTTTAATCCAGTGCTCTGGCTGTACCCACAGACAAGGAGCCAGATTCTGCTTCCAGCAATACCGGTGTAAATCCAGCACAACTCACCTAGCACCAGTGAAGAAACTCCTGATTTACCCTGGTGTAACTGGGGGCCTGATAGGAGTGGAAGATCAGAGACAGTGGAGGGCCCAGCGAGCTCACTGCACCCGCCAGCATCAGGCTGTGAGAGCAGAATTTAACCTTAAATTCCTTTCCCAAGTCAGTTTTAGACCTAGTAAAACACTGCTAGGGCCTCAGTGATATGAGTCTGCAGTGTTTGGGCTGAGCCAGGACAGAATATGGCCATTAGTTAGGTCTAGATTTTGCTACCTCAAGAAGTGAGGAGTAAAGCACGGCTGAAATCAGTGGAGTAAGACCCTGCTCCCTGAAAGCAGAGATGGTCTAATCTGGCCGCTGGGAAATATCTAGCCATCCTACCCAGTGCTGGAAAGGCTAATATTTGAGTCATATTCGCAAGCTTTTCAATTTAAGATCCTTACACAAGAAAAGCCTAAAAATATTTGGTGTAGACATTTTGTGAAAGAAGACATACCGCACATAGTTACAGCAATGAGTAGGGCTCGTAAACCCAGACAAAAACTTTTCACTGAAGCTTTTTTTGGATTGGGTCATGTGATTATCTGGTTTTTTAGTCTCTATTAATAGACATTTTTCTGGTTCGTCCTTACCCCTATTCCAAAAACTGCACACTTCATAAACTATTTTGGTTTACCACACGCCTTGGCACTTGATATTTTTCCTATGATGTGAAAACAAAACTCCAGCTTGGCTGTTGGTGGCCATTATTCGAGACAGAGATCTTCTAATTCAATTCTCAGGGCTGCTAAGTCTTGCTAATTACCCCTTGTTGCCATCAGGCTGCTCTGTTAGGTAGCCAACTTGAAGAAGAAGAAGAAAAAAAAGAGATACAGCCTTAATTTAAAGGAACAGTTCACTGCTGCGCATCAAGAACTGGAGACGCTGATGGGGCAACAGGCTCTAAAGTCAAGCTGGTTGGCGGTTACTCTCCTGTCGCCATTGGGGCTTGAATGGGCAGATGAGGCTGAAAGAAGCTGGTGCTTTTGTAACCTGGGTATTTAGGGCCAGTTTTTTAGAAGGCCAGTCTCCATCTTGGTGGGTGCCCATGTTTTTGCCCCCACAATCTAACTGTGGGCACTGATTTGGGTTCTTGTGCCTCTACCTGCCTGCTGGATGGCATGGATCAGGGACGGAAGGGAGAGAGGCACCAGCCCCCAGAGGTGGGGAGGAAAAGTGCAGGCACGATGGTTGTTCTGCAAACTGTGCCTGCAGATAGAGAAGCTGGACCTTAGCCAGCCTGGAGGGGAATTGCCACAGCAGCAGCTCCAGGCACAGGGGACAGTATGGGTGGCGTAAAGTTAGGATAGCTGGCGCTACACTGCCTATTTGCTGCCCTTATCTGGCATAGGGGGTGGGCTGGTGGTTGGACCCCCTTTTATTCCAGTGATCCCCGGGGACCCTTCCTGCTAGTATAACTAGGAGAAGTGCTTGGGCTGCTCAAAGCTAGTCTAGTGGACCTAAGACAGGGGGATCAGAAATGGGTCTCCGTGACCCCTGCCTCACTTGCCTTTTCCCACCCCCCATCCTGTGCAGGGCAGAGCTGAGATGGACACAGACATCTAGACCATTGTCAAGGCTCTCAAGCTGGGGACTCATATCCTCTGTGGATCGGCACAGAGGGAAGACATGTCAGACACTCTGGCCCGTGGGTTACACAGGCACAACGTGGGGCTGTGGAATCTCCGCCACCCCCTTTGAGAGGGCACAGCATACTCTGCACCAGGCACAGAGCCGGTGTGAAAGAGGAGCGAGGGGAATGGAGCGCGGCTACACCTCTCCCATCACCTCACCCCCCCCGCCCCAGGGCAGCCTGTGATCACTTAGCACCAGAGCCAGCACTGGGTGTGTGGAGCACAAGGCATCGGAAGGGGCCCAACCCTGTTTCCCTTTGAGCACCCACCCGGGCCTGCCACTGATCTGGCCCCAAATGCTTTTCTTGATCATGAATAAACTGGTAATAAATCGCAACACCCAGACTCACTCACGCTGTCGGAAAACACCAGCTGACATCACCATAAATTTAAGCATAAGGAAAATAAAACCAGGATTACCTGTCTTTTTTAGCAGTACCAAAAGCCCTGGCTTCCTCATTAAAAAAACCCCCAGCCACTTTAAACCCATTCATTTCTGACCTTACTTCAAGTTTGTTTACAATTAGACAAGCTAGTTCAAGGTGAGATGAAACTCTGAACTGAGAACAGAAAGCCCTTTCAGATCCGGGCACATTCAATCTGGCCTCTTAAAGCTGTTACTGACAAGCAGCACGTGGTTTTCTAGTGTGTGCTGATGCAAACGAAGAACTTGGCAAAACTTCCACTTCTCTGTGACCTTTGATGGTTAACCTTAAAGATAGGTGTAGAGAGCCCACACAGTGAGGAGCGGAGGGGACTCCCTGGGATTCCTTGCCTGGCTTTGCATTCTCTTCTGGCCCTTGGGTAAGACCCTTTATTGATCCAAGTGGCCAATTTGCCTCCTCTTTCCCTTACCACCAATCTAGTTGGTGTAGCTCATGCCCCAAATATTGACCTTTAATTGCTCCGGGAAGTAGTGGAGATGAGCCTGATGGCCTCTATCCTGTTATACAAATGTTTACGTGCCAACGTGGCAATTTTGTCAATTGCACAGCACCCACAAAAGAATTAGGCAACCCCTTTATCCGTGGAACACCTGGTCCATATTCACTGCTCAATCAAACCTCATCCAGGTGATATATTTCTAGTGTATTGCCTATAAGTTGCTAGTCACTTATGGGGTAGGTTGTTATAGGGAGCAGAAAGGTGATGTCCTGCTACCTCAACCCCTCGCCACAGGTTCTGGGTCAAACATAACTAGTCTAGACCCTGAGGATCTGGTCCAATGTACTGCAAAAGCATAAACAGTCCCTGGCTCGCCATTCTATTAAACATCAATACCCAAGACCAAACTGTGCCCTCCATGGAGCTGCACAAGGATAACGGCAGAATTCAGATCCCATTGTTTAGAAGGACCTGAATGCGCAGAGCTTAGTTTTGTAAAGCAACCTACAGCGCGAGGAGGCTTTGTTTTAAATGATGGCTTTGTTAAGCTTTTCAGACACATCAAATCACTAGTACAGGATAAGTTTAGCCTTTTTAAAATGTTGGCCTAAGAGCCAGAGACTAAAACCTCAGCCAGCTGAGTAATACTGGCTTGGCTGTCTAATCAGATATAAAATACCCAAATATACAACAAATAAATAGACATGGTTTGTACTCTTCCAGCTGGGCTTAACACCTTTACAAAGAGATTTCTTTGATACTTAAGAAATAATAGAGTGGCTTTCATTTTGCTAAGACCTTACTTATAACAACATATCTGTTCAAGTACTACACTTCCTTTTATGAAACTCTGGAATTCTTTCATGTCAAAAAAGCTTTTTTCAGCCAAGTCCTAAGTTGCGCTGGCATTCTAATGTCTTGAGCGCAAAACTGGCTGACCACAGCCTCAGAATTCCCAAAGGAAATAATGAAAATTCCTGAAGTCCTTGGCAAGGAAACAGTTGAAATTTTAAATTGAGTTTATCACTTTAGCTAAAATGTTTGCAATAAAATAAATATTGGATGGAGGGGAAGAGGGAAAATCCCCTTCACTGATTAGTGTAAAAGAAGAAGACAAAAGATCTTCAGAAGTAAAGCTTGCTATTCCTTATTACAATATTCCTTTCTGGCATAACTGCAAATTGATACGAGTGGAAGTGCTCCATTGAGCTGTCTGGTACATTGCAGCAAAAGTATAATGCCTAACCTCGCACCCAACACTAAAAGGTTACTATGATCCAAAACCCTGCCTTGAGTTATGCATGCACAACTTCTGTTTTTTTCAGTGGGAGATGCTGGTCGATATCCGAAAGAAGGAACTGGTACTAAAATTCTGATAGGTCACGATGACTTCATTGACCTTATTATATAAAAATAATAAATATGACTCATGTGTGTTTTTTAAATAATAGCTGGTCAAATACATTCATTGTGTCAAAAATACAATGACTTTTGGCTTCTTTTAGGGTGCAAACCAACATAGCCAGTTGTCTAAAAGCTTCAATTAACAAATAATTTAGATAAATAATTTCCAGACTATGGGTTGTTGATTCTTCGCTAACTGAGGCAGGATTAAGTATGCCTAGACCATCCCTGACAGGTGTTTGTCTAACCTATTCTTTAAAATCACCAAGGATGGGAATTCCTCAATCTCCTAAGGTAATCTGCTCCAGTGTTTAGCGATCCATATAATTTAAAAGGATTTCTTGATACCCAACCTTAAGCAGAATCCTTCTTACCCTTATGGTGGATGATTAGCCACAATATAAATGTTAAATAAAAAAATAGTCACTTTATAAGCCACTGAGAAAAGGGAATTGTAATGGAAAGGCCGACAAACCCTATCTTTGTGCGGACTGATGTTACCACCATCATCATCGTAATAATCTATGCAAACCATCTGACAGATGAGCTATTTGTCAAGGAATTAGTCTCTCCTGACCCCATCCCATTCAATGGGAAACCTTCTCTGGTGAATCCTGATATTTCCTCTATTATTCTGGGAGGTACAAATTTGTTTATTGCAATCAGCTACTTGAAAGCCAACCATTTAAAGTGAAACAAGTTGGTGCCCCAGTCTCTGCCTTTTCCTTGAAGGAATCATAAACAATATTTGAAAAATTAGAAGATTTTCCATTCATATAGCAGTGCAGAAACCACAGCTCTATATCTCTTTAAGGAAGCAGAGTGCCACTTCCTGTCCAAAAATGTTTTGTGATGAGCATTCATTTCACAGCTCTCCATCCCTTTCCTTAAACCTTTACACTCGACACTCTCAGGATATGGGCTGCTGTAAATAATATTCAGCTGCAGCTATAAGTTCTTACAACAACAGATGTATGCATATTATACCCTTACCAAAATAGATGCAAATGAGGACAGACAACTTATCCCATATCATAAGGTGCTGGGGGGAATGACTGCTAAAACCAATACCTCAGGCTCTCAAATCTCATCTGCTCCCCGATGCATTGCCACAGTATACCATTAGCCTGTGAAACTCATTGCCACAGGATAAGAGCACAGGATAGTTAAGTTACAATAATAAATGTTAAAAGACCAAGAGTTCTGAAGGGGACATAAATCCTCTTTTTTCGGGGCACAAGTCAATCTCTTACTATTGGGGTTTAGGAGGAAACATCCCCTGGAGACAGGCTATCCCATAATGGCCTTTTTCAGGGTTCTTACACCTTCCTCTAAAGCAGTGGGTGCCAGTCACTGTCAGACTCAGGATACTGGGCTAGGTGGACTATGTCTGGAAACTCCTTTTTTCCTTGCTGTCCCTCCTTTAATTAAAATCTGTGATGTAGAGCTTGAGAGTTTAATCAAATAGCTTGCCAGTACGTCTCATGTCATGACAAGTCATAGGGCTTTCCATATATGCCCCCACCCCCTGGTGACTGGCCCAGTATGAGGTTGTTCAAAATAGGAGAACCTGCCTTGCGAGTTTTTACACAACTCTGGAAAACTGGGCCTGAGGCCTCTTTGTGTGCCCTGTGTTGTGTGTCAGGCTACGTCTACACTGCACGATTATTTCGAAGTAGTTTAAACCGATATTACGAAACCGATGTTATAAAATCGGTTTTGCGCGTCCACAATGCGATCACAAAATCGATTGCTTGTGTCCATGGTCCAAGGCTACCATCGATTTCTCCTTATGCTGTCTAAAAATAGAGTCAAGTCCTGACGACAAGAAGAGTCAAGCAGCAGAGAATCCTGTGGCACCTTACAGACTAAACAGATGTCGTGTAGTCTAAGGTGCCAAGATTTTCTCGCTGCTTTACAGATCCAGCCTAACACGGTACTCCTCTGAAGGAAGCAGTCAAGTGTATAGAAAGAGCGCAGCTACTCCATGGCTGTATTAAACAGGGGGTTCTCCTGCAAGAACGCACCTCATGCTTCACTTCTCTTCCAACCCTCTGCGCTACTGTGGGCAGGGCCCACCCGCCATTTCTGTCATGCGTCGTGGCAGGAATACAAGAATAAGAAACATAGACTTATTTGTGACATAAACTGGGGGGGGGTCACTTGGAGGCAGGCAGTCGTGTCGTATGACAGTCCAGGCAGGACAATACTCAATTTTAGAAACCAGAAGGGAGCGAGTTGACTCGCCCCAAGTGAGCCATCCCAATTTGGTTCTGAAAACCCCCCAATTGTGGTCCAACCAAGGGGCCCAAACCCTTTTCATGGGGGATAGCATCGGCCACTAAACTGTTATGCCCTGGCCAGGTAAATCAGGAAAAGCCTGACCCCGCGAACTTTTGCAATTCCAATTTCCTGATTGTCCACCGTTGAGGGTCAGCACACACACAGGACCACACAGAGCTCATTTGCACTCGTCAGCATGCAGTCTCTCTGATATTCGAAGAAAGAGCGCCAGCTTGGACACACAGGAGGTTCTGGATCTGATCGCTTCTGGGTGGGACTCAGTGCTCACAGCACCTGCGTTCTCAAAAGACGAAATTGAAAAGTTTTTGAAAGAATTTTCAAAGTCTATGGCTTGATAAAGGGCACAGCAGAGACTCCTTCTAGTGCCGAGTGAAAGTGAAGGAACTTAGACAGGGTTACAGAAAGCCAGAGAGCAAGACGGAAGGTCAGGCTCTGAGCGAAAACATTGCCGCTCTATGCTGAACTACCATGCATTTTGGGGTTCAGCGCTACCAGTGCCCCACCCCTGTTCCGGGATTCAGAACTTTGGAGATTGAAATATCAAGTGTTTTCTGAGGATGTAAGCCCGAGGGGAAGATGGTTAGACCGAATTTGAGGATGAAGATGACCGTTGGTGATAGCACAAGCAGCAGTCCGTAACCCCAACAGCCAGGATCTTTTTGGAGACCAAGAATCACGTCCCTCGCTCCCGAAGCGAACCCAGGACATGAAGCCATGGAAGCGACCTCCGGTAAGTGTCCCTTCATTCTTGTACCAAACACGGATTAAAAAAAGACGGTTTTTGTAGATCGCATGACACAGGGCTTTTTGCTGCAGTCGCCAGCCATTATGTTACAGGAAAATTTCGTTAACATGTCTGGGATGGAGTGAAAATCCTCCAAATTAATGTCCTGAATCGATCGTGGAGGAACTCAAAAACCCTTATGCTATATGAGAACATTTCTGGCCAAGACAGCCTTTCTCCGTCCCCCATAGTAGGTAATTTTCAACGCTTGCATTTTGCAAGCACATTTGGTACTGCAGGCATTGAAGGCATTGCACTGAAGGCATTGCATAACAAACGATCTGCCTTCACTGCGGTGCTATTGTCAGGAGAGAGATCATCTCCATTGTTACCTTGTAGAACATCAGGAATGTAAACGGGGGCAGACATGGCGATTTTGCTACTGGCCAGAGCGGGGATGGGAGGAGGGAATAGCGACGAGTTTTCAGCGTACTGGCAAGCCCAGGATTCTTCCCTGCTACCAGCAACGCGATGCGGGGGTGATGTAGGTGATCACTAGCAGTGATCGTATATAATAGGAGCCATGCGCTGTTGGTGATGGAAGAGGGGGGTTTGGGCTTTGAGGCTCCTCTTAACAGGGCAAGGCTCATATAGATCACTGTGTATATGAACGGCGGAAAGTCAAAATTTAAAGCCTCACTTACCATCGCGCAGCGTGGACGTACGTTTGGCCGTACCTGCGTCTGTGTGTGTGCCACACCAGTCACACAGACACTGAATATTTAAACGCTACAAAATGCGACCTTGTATAGAGATCACATGTGCTCTGTAAGGTGGATAGTGTTCTATGTGAAGAGTACTATCATTGCTCTGTAAAAGGTATCTTTCCACATACTTTCTCACCCTGGTTTGCCTTCCCCATGCAGCTGCACATTTCTCAGAAGTTCCCTATGCCATCACGAGGGTGTGCTGTGATATGGCGGAGGAAGAAGAACACGCGAGATGAAATGTTCACAGAAATTATTGAAGTAACACGCAATGAGAGGGATAAACAGAATGATTGAAGGATGTGGTAGCAAAGTACAGGAAAGATGCCAGTGAACGATCTGAGAGGGCTAGCAGGAAGACCAGCGTTGGAGAGAAGAAACGCTGGAGTCTGCTGCGTTCTCAAAACTGAAATTCCTCCAACGCCATGGTGGAGCTTCAGGAAGAGCAGCACAGTAGCAGAGTGCCACTGCAGCCCCTGTATAACCTCCTGCAAGCCCACGTCCCATATCTTCCTCACCCAGACGTGTTAGAACGCATGGTGGAAGGCTTCTGCACACGCCTACTCCTCCACACCCTACAGGAAAAGGCTGTAATTACGCTACAATGTGCTTAGTAGGCCTTTCCCTTCCCCCCCTCCCAAAGCACAGCAGTCAGGGACACCTCCTAATTCTCTGCCTTTTTTAAGTTCCTTTGTAATACAGAATACATCGAAAGGGGGGGTGTGGGTTGCTACAGGGAAATCTAGTTAAGGAAAAACTCAATGATTTTTAAACAGATGCATAATTACTTTTAATGAATAATAAATGATTTTTAAACGATACAGAATTTATTTCCTTCGCCAACCTGTAATGAAAAGGGGAGGGTGGGTTGCTTACACTGCATAAGTCCATCAAGTGCGGAGGGTTCATCAAGGGAGCAAACAGTCACACCGTACCCTGGGCCGTGCTGAAACTTGTTTTCAAGGCTTCTCTGATTGCGCCAGCGCCTCCAGGGTGTGCTCTTCTAATCGCCCTGGTCTCGGCTGCTCGTACTCAGCGGCCAGGTGATTTGCCTCAGCCTCCCACCCAGCCAAATGTCTCCCCCTGTCTCACAAGATTGTGGAGCACACAGCAAGCAGCAATAGCAAGCGGGGACATTGGTTTGGCTGAGGTCTGAGCGAGTAGTAATGATCGTCCAGCGACCTTTAAACGGCCAAATGCACATTCTACCACCATCCGGCACTTGCTCAGGCCTGTAGTTGGAACAGCTCCTGACACCTGTCCAGGCTGCCAGTGTATGGCTTCATGAGCCATGGCATCAAGGGGTAGGCTGGGTCCCCAGGATAACTATAGGCATTTGAAACATTCCAACGGTTATTTTCTGGTCTGGGAAGTAATTCCCTGCTGCAGCCGTTTAAACAGGCTAGTGCTCCTGAAGACGCGAGCGTCATGAACCTTCCTGGCCATCCCACGTGGATGTGAGGTGAAACGTCCCTTGTGGTCCACCAGTGCTTGCAGCACCATTGAAAAGTACCCCTTGCGGTTCACGTACTGGTGCCCTGGTGTTCGGGGCCAAGATAGGATATGGTTCCATCTATGCCCACCACAGTCGGAAAACCATTGCAGCAAGCCATCCACTATCACGCACGTTTCCCAGAGTCACAACCTTCCGTAGCAGCAGCTTAACGATTGCTTTGGCTACTTGCATCACTGCAGCCCCCACAGTAGATTTGCCCACCAAATTGATTCCCGACTGACCGGTAGTCGTCTGGCGTTGCAAGCTTCCAGAGGGCTATTGCCACTCGCTTCTCACTGTGAGGCTGCTCTCATGTTTGTATTACGGCGTTTCAGGGCAGGGGAAAGCATGTCACAAAGTTCTAAGAAAGTGCTCTTACGCATGCAAAAGTTTCGCAGCCACTGCGAATCGTCCCACACCGTCAAAACAATGCGGTCCCACCAGTCTTTGCTTGTTTCCGTGCCCAAATCGGCGTTCAATCTGGTAGTAGATGCCCCGTTAATAGCAGTAGCTCCAAAACGCTGGGGCCAGCGGTTATGGAGAATTCTGCCTCCATCTCGTCATCGCTGTCCTCGCCGCTCAGCAATAGCTGCCTCCTCCTTCCTCCTGCCTTTGCAGTTCATTGTTCAGTATAGTCAGCACGAGAGTACGCGAGATGTTGACAACGGTCAGGATACCGTTTGTGATCTCAGGGTCCATGATTGCTGTGCTATGGCGTTTGCTCCAATGCACTCCGCGAAAAACGCGCCAAAGGATTGTCTGCTGCCTTCACAAAGGGAGGTGGTGAGGCTGTACCCAGCACCACCCGGGCAAATGTTTTCTGCCCCTCAGGCACTGTGTCTCAACACGGAAGTGGGAACTATGGGATAGCTGAGGAACAGCTACCCACAGTGCACCGCTCTGAATCGCCTGAAATCGATGGTAGCCTTGACTCTGGCACATAGCAATCGATTTTTGTGATCGCATTTGTGAGCGGCCAACAAGACTTGTATAAATCGGTTTCGTAAATAATCTGTAAAGACTACACTTCGAAATTAATCGGCAGTGTAAGACGTACCGTACAAAACACAACACAGGGCACACAAAGAGGCCTCAGCCCGCGAGTTTTCCAAGGTGTAAAAACTCGCAAGGCATCTCCTATTTTGAACAACCTATACTGGGCAGTCCCAGGGGGTGGGGGCATATTACTGGAAAGCCTGACTTGTCAGACATGAGACGTTACTGGCACAGCTATTTGATTAAACTACTCAAGCTCTACATCACAGATTTTAATTAAAGGAGGGACAAGCAAAGGAAAAAAGGAGTTCCGACATAGTCCACCTACGCCCAGTATCCTGAGTCTGACAGTGACTGGCACCCACTGCTTTAGAGGAGGTGTAAGAACCCTGAAAAGGCCATATGGGATCAGCCTGTCTCCAGGGGATTTCCTCCTAAACCACAAGTAAGTAGATTGACTTGTGCCCCGAAAAAAGCGCAGGATATGTCCCTTCCAGAATCTCTTGCTTTTAACTTTATTCATTGTAACTTAACTATCCTGTGCCTTATCCGTGCAGATGAGAGTTTCACAGGCCTAATGTATACTGTGGCAATGCATCGGGGAGCAGATGAAGATGAGGAGCCTGAGGTATGGTTTTTAGCTAGTCATTCCCCCCCAGCACCTTATGATATGGATACAGGTTGTCTGTCCCTATTGTGCATCTATTTGGTCAAGGGTAGAATATGCAAACACGTTGTTGTACAGAACTTAAATATAGCTGCAGCTGAATATTATCAGCACCCATAAGTCCTGAGAGTGTCGAGTGTAAAGGTTTGGACAAGGGAGGAGAGCTTGAAATGAAATGCTCATCAACCAAAACATTTTTGCAGGAAGTGGCACCTCTGCTCCTTAAAGAGAAATATAGAGCCTGTGTTCTCTGCACGCATATGAATGGAAAATCTTCTAATTTTCAAATATTGTTTATGATTCCTTCAAGGAAAAGGAGAGACTGGGGCCACCAACTTGTTCACGTTAAATGGTTGGCTTTCAGTACTGATTGCAATAACAAATTGTACCTTCCCAGACTAATAGAGAGAAATCATCAGGAATCAGCCAAGAAAGGTTTCCCATTGAAAATGGGAGGGTCAGGAGACGAACTAAATCTCTGACAAATAGCTCATTCTGTCAGATGTTTGCAAGATTATTACGATGAGATGTGGTAACACAGTCCGCAAAAGATAGGTTTGTCGGCCTTCCATTACATTCCCTTTTCTCAGTGGCTTATAAAAAGTGACTAATTTTTTATTTAACATTAATATTGTGGGCTAATCATCCACCATAAGGGTAAGGAAGGATTCTGCTTAAGGTTGGGTATCAAGAAATCCTTTTAAATTATATGGATTCGCTAAAACACTGGAAGCAGATTACCTAGGATGACGAATTCCCATCCTGTGATTTTAAAGAATAGGTTAGACAAACAACCTGTCAGGGATGGTCTAGGCCATACTTAATCCTGCCCTCAAGTGCGAGAATCAACCACTCCATAGCTGGAAATTATTTATGCTAAATTAATTTGTTAATTGAAGCTTTTTAGACAACTGGCAATGTTTGGTTTGCACCTAAACACGAAGCCAAATTCATTGATTTTTGCACAATGGCAATGTATTGACCAGCTATTGATTTAAAAAACACCACAGAGTCATATGATTATTTATTATAATAAGTGTCAATGAAGTCATCGTGAACCTATCAGAATTTAGTACAGTTTCCTTCTTGCGGATATCGACCAGCATCTCCCACTGAAAAAAAACAGAAAGTGTGCATAGATACTCAAGGCAGGGTTTGGATGCATAAGTAACCTTTTAGTGTGGTGCGAGGTTAGGCATTAATACTTTGGCGCAATGTACCAGACAGCTTCAATGGAGCACTTCCACTCGATCAATTTGCAGTATGCCAGAAAGGAATATTGGTATAAGGAATAGCAAGCTTTACTTCTGAAGATCTTTGTCTTCTTCTTTTCCACTAACACGTTGAGGGAGATCCCTCTTCCCCTCCAATCCAATATTATATTTTTGAAAATTTAGCTAAAGGATAAACTCAATTTAAAAATTCAACTGTTTCCTTGCCAAAGGACTTCAGGAATTTTCATTATTTCTCTTTGGGGAATTCGAGGGCTGTGGTCAGCCAGTTTTGCGCTCAAGACATTAGATATGCCTACGCAACTTAGGACTTGGTCTGAAAAGAAGCTTTTTGACATGAAAAGAATTCCAGAGTTCATAAAAGGAAGTGTAGTACTTGAACAGATATGTGTTAAAGTAAGGTCTTAGCAAAATGAAAGCCACTCTATTATTTTCTTAAGTATCCAAGAGAAAATCTCTTTTGTAAAGGGTTAAGCCCAGATGGAAGAGTCACCATGTTATTTGATTTGTTGTATATTTGGTATTTATATATCTGATTGAGCAAGCCAAGCCAGTATTATACTCAGCTGGCTGAGGTTTTTAGTTCTGGCTCTTAGGCAAACATTTTAAAAAGGCTAAACTTATCCCTGTACTAATGATTTACTGTGTCTGAAGCGTAACAAGCATCATTTAAAACAAAAGCCTCCGCGGCGCTGCTAGGTTGGCTTTACAAACACTAAGCTCTGCGCATTCAAGGTCCTTCTAACAATGGGATTCTAGAATTC
The DNA here is from genome assembly GCF_003597395.2 of Chelonoidis abingdonii. NCBI lineage: Eukaryota > Metazoa > Chordata > Testudines > Testudinidae > Chelonoidis > Chelonoidis abingdonii. Next base: position 153,601,339 of record NC_133772.1, on the reverse strand, counting down.
TGCCAGTATCCTTGTGCACTCCATGGAGGGCACAGTTTGGTCTTGGGTATTGATGTTAATAGAAGGCGAGCCGGGACTGTTTATCTTTTGCAGTACTTGCCAGTCTCAGGGTCCTAGACTAGTTACTGTTTGACCAGACCACTGTGTCGGATGGGTTGAGCTAGCAGGACATCACCTCTCTGCGTCCTATACACCTACCCCATAAGTGACTAGCAACTATAGCATAACACTAGAATATATATCTACTGGATGAGGTTTGAGCATGATATGACCAAGGTGTCCACGGATAAGGGGTTGCCCTAATCTCTTTTGTGGGTGGTGCAATTGACCCAAATTGCAACCGTTTGGCACGTAAAACATTTATAACAGGATTCGGGAGGCCATCAGGCTCAGTCTCACACTTCCGGAGCAATTAAAGGTCCAATTATTTGGGCGGAATAGCGAACCAAGCTAGATTGGTGGGTAAGGGAAAGAGAGCCAAATTGGCCACTTGGATCAATAAAGGGTCTTCCGCAAGGGCCAGACCAGAGATGCAAGCAGTGCAAGGAATCCCAGGAGTCCCTCCGTCCTCACTGTGTGGCTCTCACACCTATCTTTAGGTAACCAATCAAGTCCGAGAGTGAGTCTTCCAAGTCTCGTTCATCAGCAACTAGAAACACACGTGCCTTGTCCAGTAACAGCTTTAAGAGGCCAAGATTGGAAATGTGCCCGGATCTGAAAAGGGCTTCTGTTCCAGAGAGAAACCGTTTTACTAGTACCGTTTCATCACTCCGATGATCTATGCGTTTCTTGATGAAGAAGTAAATGAACCTAAAACTAAAAGTCTGAAATAAAATGTGAGGTCTGACTACTGACATATACAGGGCCTGTAACCTCTGGCTTAGCAAGGTGTCTACTGCCCCTGAGTCTGGCAGCTACAGCACCACTTAGAATTCGAGAAGTATCTTAATTTGAGCAGAGAATAGAGCCATTAGCGAAACCAAGAGTGGTTATACGGACCCAGAGAACAGTTAGTATGAATTGGAGATTTGACATATAGACGAGGGTATTGGCGATGCAGCTTAAATTGATAGACTGTTAGTGAGGTTCTAAGCTTCAAAAAGGCTTGGCATAAAACCTGTGAGCCTCTAATGAGTGGGGTAGGCCAAAAGGAAAGGGTTGCATGCCCCCTGTCACTACGAATTGGAGCGCTAGCGCAGCTTTTTGGTACTGTGCGAAGGTCCCTGATGAATAATACTGTGGGCAGGGGCTGGATGAAGGGACCTGGGGAGGCCAGAGGAGAAGCAGAATTTCTGCCAGTGGGGACTCTATCACAATACTCCTCAAGCACTAAGGAGCTACGAATAAAGACCCAAAGCTACTTCATCTCATGTGTAGTCCGAGTGGCTCTCAGCCCATTTGGTATGGACCATATGCTGACTGATCCTTCCCCTTTTCCTTACATAACAACAAACTTTTCCCAGCAACTAGTACCTCACTTACAGGCTGGAGGACTGGGTCCACTATATGCTTGTCGCGTCCTTCACAGCCGCGCTACTGTCCACATTTGCCACCCATTTCTCTACCGAGCGCTGCTAAGATAACACCGAATCTGCAGATACTCTTCTGATAGTAGACTCAAGTAGACAGGCATTCGCTGAACAGGTTGCTTGGGGAGGACAAAGGGGCATTCGGGCACGAATTAGGGCTCATACAACCAGTTTCCTTTAGGATTCATTCATCGATCCAAAAACAGCATGACTGGGGCGCAGTAAAATCAGATGGCAGCCCGGGGGTGCTCAAAGGAAACAGGGTGGGCCCCGTACGAGTCTTGTCTCCACATACCCAGTGCTGGCTCTGGTGCGCCGAGAGGATCGAAGCGACCAGCCGCCATATCATGATGGGCGGGTGGCCGGCGTCAAAGATGATCTGTGGAAGTAGGTTAGATGCTACTGGTATCGAGGATCGGACTACAGCGACTCCAATGTGTAACCAATGCACATCCACCGCATGCACTACTCTCACACCGGCGTCTTGCCTGGTGCAGAGTAATGCTGTGCGGGCCCTCATCAGGGGAAAGAGACGGACGACGCATGTCCTGACATCCAGCCACACAGTTAGTGACTGATGAGTATACTCGTCACGGTGGCCTAGAAGTGATACGGAGCCAAATGATCTTAAGGCAAAACCTCAATGTAGCACGAGGGATCTCACCACAGAGGATACTGATCTTCCAGCAGCTAGCACTTGACGAGCCATTAAGCGACCTAAGCTGTCCCCTACAGAAGTGTCAATGATTATGAAATCACCCCTCAGACTCTACACTTGTACTCCAACCCAACTGCATCACACAGATGGGTGGTTCTGACCTGAGCGAAAGGTCAACGAATGTGATGTGTCATTAGCAGATCATCACGGAGCAGACGCTATGTTCCTTAAGGGTGAGTACCACCAAGCTCTGACATGTCTTGAGAGAATAGTAGCAGATCCACTAGCCACCTATTGCAGTTAATGCAAGAGGCAGCGCGCGCAACGCATCACTATCTCATCTAAGGTTGCCATATCATGTTCAAAGGACCGTATTGATGAAGCGATCAGACCAGAGCATGGGGGATCCACTGGATACGATGGTTAAAAGGGGGGTCGTGCCTCGATCTCACCCTTACCAGGCGCGCAGCTCGTCGGCCTGGATGCCAGACCGATAGAAACTTAAGCACTTAAGTCAGACTCTTCCGTACATGCGAACTCTCATGCACAGTGGCGAGGAACCAAACTATTTGAGTGTTATACACGCTGCTTAAAAGGATAACGCCTGAACTAATATGCAGGCGCCATCAACCAGTGAGGAGCGAGAGCGCGTTGAGAAGTCGTACGCCTTTTATTTTTCGGCCATGGCATTTCCTCTGCCTGCATTTGCATCCTTCAGTTGATTTCTGACTGCGCCTTTCCGCCTGGTGAACCTGGAGCTGCAGCTCCGTGGCCCTAATTCCCTTCTATTGATCCCAAGCGATGGCCCAGAGCTTAGGTGTCCATCCCCTTTCTCCCTATACTCAACCCTGCAGAAAGCTACAGCGTTATGGCATGTGAGTGAATCAACCAGTCTTCTCATTGCCCCGCGAATATGAGAGCTCTTGCGCACTCTTCAATCTGCGCTGCTCACCCGGTAATCTAGGGGCTGGGATGGGATCGCAGCCTCTCTCGCTATGTGCCTCATCCCTGCCTTATAGTCCATAATGATTTTACGCTGTGACCAAGCCGATCGGCAATTTTGTCAAGTCGAGCACACGAGCACGGTACCACAAGAAGAATGAGGCTAGACACCCATTCAAAACCAAACTGTATTTAACTACGGCTGCCTGACATCAACACTTAGCTACTGTGGGGCCACAATAACTATGGCGACACCGCAGCCCTACAATGCAAGACCATCGAAGCTCCTACGAAAAAAACATGCACGCCAAGACTAGCTACAGTTTACAGAGACCAGATACACGCATGCATTCTCCTTAAGCCGTCACTGCTCCAGTTCAAGCCCCAAGGCAGACAGGAGAGTAACCGCACAATCAAGGCTGGATCATTGTAGAGTCTCTGAGCCACCATCGAGCGCATCAAGTATTAGGATGCAGCAGGTCCATGCCTAACGTCACAACCCTCGTCCTCTCAGAGACATAAGCACGATAGGTCTCTTGTGTTCCACATTATCCTATAACTAGCTCTATACCTATTCATGCTTTGGTCCAATGTATGCATATCCAGTTGTTGACAAAGACGCAGAGCTCCGCTGGAGCTGGTCAACAACTCTGCGGTAATGATTATGCCTAAACGACTTGTAAGTAGCTTCAAGGCATCAAGAGCCGAAAGTACGAGCAGAGGCCACTGAACCCAAATCCCATGGAGCTTGCTCAGCAAGGAATGAAGGGCGCTATGAATTCAGATCCCATGTTTAGAAGGGACAAAGATGTGCGCTGATCGAACATGATATCGAAGAAATAATCATGCCTGAGTCACTCAGAATATGTAATAGCGACCTAGGCGAACAGCCAAGCTGGAGTTTTGTTTTCACATCATAGGAAACAATGCCAAAGGCGTGTGGTAACCAAATAGTTTATAAGTGGTGCAGTTATTGAATAGGAAGGGACGAAACCAGAAAAAATGTCATTAAAGAACAAAAAACCAATAATCACATGACTCCAATCCAAC
>NC_133772.1:153542455-153596403 GCF_003597395.2 Chelonoidis abingdonii | reverse complement strand
TCGATTTCCGTCCACACGAACCCTAATCCAAGTTATCACTATCGATTTTAGCGCTACTCCTCTCGTTTGGGAGGAGTTCCGAAATCGATTTAAGGAGGCGGTAAAATCGATATTAATGACGACGTCATGTGAACGGATACAGCGTTAAATCGGTATATCGGCCATTAAACCGATTTAAAGTCGCAGTGTAGACCTGGCCTCAATGTGTGTTCGCCTCAGACCAGACCCACTCAGATAAACCACCAGGAACAAGGCTTTCTTTTGTAAAGAATAAGATTACAGTCCAACAGTCTCCTCTTTGCTTGCCTCTATGTGCTCCCAGCTCAGTCAGTGCTGAGACCTCTTGCTGAGGGGCCGAGGGTACATCCTGGTAGGAATCAGGAAGTTCTTCCAGCATGCCTCAACTTGTAGTCCACAATCTGTAGTTCCCAGAGCTGCTGTTGAAGCACACTGGACTTTGGGGAACCCCTACATCCAAAAATATATTTCACACACTCTAAGCATAACTAAGGTAAAGCAGAGAGCTGGCTGGATAACGCCAGAGGTGGTTTGCCAATATTTTCTTGGAGAAATTTGGTGAGTTTGCTCCACTGTTCACTGTAGGGTCATGTTATTCATTGTTCATGAGTATCCAGGTGACTGCTGATTTATTTGTGAAAATGGCTGTGAAGCTTGCGAGTTTCACAAGTTTTGACCATGAATGATCATTTATCTGAAAGCTGGTTATGGAGGTGTCATACTCATTGCTTATTATTTGCTCTTTTGCATGGATTAGTGATTGTGCTCCTGATCAAAGAGTTCCAGTCACTCTGTCAGAGAGCACAAAAACAATATATGACAAGCGACAAAATGCACCACAAAAAAAAAAACAACCTCACTTCACAACCAACTCAGAGTCTGAAATTTGCTCACCAGCTTTTGACACATACTTATGAAAACCGTTTTAACCGAAATCAGGGACTGGTTTGTTAGCAATTCCTGATCAAGAAAAAAGGGCTAAATTAGTTAGATAATTTATTTGCAGTTAATACTTTGACCATCTCTAAGTAATCTCAATGAAATAGACAAGAAATGCAGAAGATACTTTATTTTGTAAATTTCATCCTTACCTACATTCCAACACATGCAAAGGAAATTCCAGTCTTCAGCTTAGACACACAAATCACATGCAAAACGTTGCAGCTTAGAGTTAGCAACACACTGAGCTTCAGAACAACACAGCCCAATTCTGCAACTCTTATACATGCACAGTGGGAACAACCAGGTTATATGTATGAGCAAGGATGACATGCATGAGTACAGATTGCAGAGTCAGCTGGGCCTCAAGGCTAGAGACAGACAAATGGGATGCACGTTGAATTAACTCATTTTGCCTAATTGTGAACAGCATGAAAGTTCAACTCAAATTCAGCATTATTAGGTTTCATTCTATTTGGGAGATACTTAAAAAAAGGAAGCAGAGAGAAGGGGGGGGGAAGAAAGCAGAAAAACTGACAAAGTGAAAGACAAATACAATGGGACTGGAAAAAGGAACAGAGTAATTCTAATGAGAATATAAATGGGGAATATACTATACTCCCAGTACACAGCATGGGAGCGAGCTAGCTCTTTCAGAATCTACTGACCTCTAAGATATACAAAAGGCTTCCGATTAGCTACAGAGTATTTCAAAGGGAATCTCTTTGTAAGGAGCATGGGAATAAAAGGTGCATGAACACAAACTGTATTTGCAAATCCTGCTAGCCCAGAAGCATGGTTTGGAGAGATTCACAAATCTCAGGCTCCGAGAGGTTCACCATTTCTGCTTCATAAATACATCACTTGTCCTATGAATCTGCATAGGGGGGCTTAAGGTGCCAGATGCCAAAATTCTTGCCAGATGTCTTCTTTAGTCACTTGAAACAGAAGCCTTGCAGATCTGAAGCAATAGATCCTAGCAGCACTCACCTTTTCAGCCACTCCAGCAAATACTAGTAATATCTAAAGGCCAGATTCTGCACTTGTGTATGAACAACTAAAGCATTAGGGAAAGCTACACGGCTCTATCCCACCAACGTGGGTCCACTATGGTTTGGAGGGACCATTTCGTGAGAAGAAAATAATAAACTGAGACCACAAAAACAATTTATTTTTCATTCAGTCCATTGCAGCAGTGTATCATGAGGCATTTTACAAAGGAAGGTCACTATCTTTCTAATGAGACTGGAAATTGTGATTGTATTATTTATGACACAGACACCTATCTACTAGTAACTGGACTGAGACTTTCAGCCAACACCAGATAGGTCTATAAGATGGTAATACCTTTTGGTCCCTACTGACCTAGACTGGATTTGAACTTGCAATTTACAGAAGAAAGTCCCCATAATCCAGAGGAAATGTTGTCCAGGGGTCAGGGCACTGACCTGGGATTCCAGGAGCTATTCCCCACTCTGCCAGTAATCTTCTGTGTGACCATGGGGCAAGACACTTCATCTTGCATCTCTGGGCCTGTTTTCCTTCCCACCTTTTACCTTTTTTAGATTGCAAGCTCTTATGGGCAGGGGCAGGGGCAGTCTCTCTTGGCAGCATGCGTGCAGCACCTAACACGATGGCGCCAATATCAGAGAGATGCTGCTGTTATGCAAATAATAATCAGATCTTAGGTTCATCAAGTGTTCCACTCAGTCTGTATGATTTTCTAAGGGAGGTTTCTGAGGTTTTAAGCCATATAGTACTGGAGTTTTTGTGGTCTGAGTTTGCATATGTCCTTAGGTAACCTCTCACTCTGTTTTTTCTTTCTAGGAATTCTCCTGTTGTCCCTAGAACAAGACCTGTTTTGATATATTTTTAGAGAGGATCCCGCACAGCACGTACAGCTTATATGTAGTACAATGTAAGTGGATACAGGCAGAGAGGCTCATTTCCCAGATATCATGATGAACGACTTGCCGCTGGTTTGCGATTGCCTTTTGCTTCACCCCACGTGCATGGGGAGGCAAGTTTTCAAGACTGGTGAAGATTCTGGAGCAACCATGCAATTCATCACAGGCTTCACTATTTATTTTCCAAGCCTAAACTGTGCATTGCTACCAAGGCAACATGGAGGAGGTGCAGTACTGAGCTTACTGTCAATCCCTTTCTAGCTAGCCACAGAACAGGTACTGGTGGGCAAACTTCCCCTTAATGTGGGACTATTTGTTCCAGGGAGGCTTGAGTCAAGTTGGATAGCAGATCACTTTCCACTCTATTTCATACTTGGCCTCTCTGCTATGCTTTCAGAATGGAGAGGGGAACTAGTGGTGTTCCCCAAGGGTCAGTCCTCAGACCAATCCTGTTCAACTTATTCATAAATGATCTGGAGAAAGAAGTAAACAGTGAGGTGGCAAAGTTTGCAGATGATACTAAACTGCTCAAGATAATTAAGACCAAAGCAGACAGACAAACTTCAAAAAGATCTCACAAAACTAAGTGATTGGGCAACAAAATGGCAAATGAAATTTAATGTGGATAAATGTAAAGTAATGAACATTGGAAAAAAATAACCCCAACTAGACATACAAGATGATGGGGACTAATTTAGCTACAACAAGTTAGGAAAAAGATCTTGGACTCATCGTGGATAGTTCTCTGAAGATGTCCACGCAGTGCGCAGAGGTAGTCAAAGAAGCAAACAGGATGTTAGGAATCATTAAAAAGGGGATAGAGAATAAGACTGAGAATATATTATTGCCCTTATATAAATCCATAGTACGCCCACATCTAATCTCGAATACTGTGTACAGATGTGCTCTTCCTCACCTCAAAAAAAGCTCCCTATCTGGCACTTAGAAAAGGTTCAGAACTTGATAAGGGGTTTGGAACGGGTCCCATTAATGAGGAAGAGATTAAAGAGGCTCGGACTCTTCAGCTTGGAAAAGAGGGACATAAGGGGGGTATGATTAGGGTACATAAAATCATAGAGTGGATCGTGGAGAAAATGGTAAGAAAAGTTATTTACTTATCCAATACAAGAACTGGGTCACCAAATGAAATTAAAAGGCATCAGGTTTAAAACAAATTACAGGATTCTTTCTTCACACAGCGCACAGTCATACTTGTGGAATCCTTTGCCTGAGGAGGTTGTGAAGGCTGGACTATAACAGATTTTTAAAAGAGAACTGGATAAATTCATGGTGGTTTTAAGCCATTAATGGCTATTAGCCAGGATGGGTAAGGAATGGTGTCTGTAGCTCTGGCTTTTGCATGAGGATGGAGATGGTGCAGGAGAGAATCACTTTGAATTGCTGTTAGGTACCACTACCCTCTGGGCACCTGGCATTTGTCACTGTCGGTAGACAGGATTACTTGGGGGGAGACGGACCTTTGGTTATTGACCCGGTACCGGGGCCGTTCTCTTATGTCTTTGTAAAAATTTATGTCTTTTTACCAAATCACATTCTGAGGCGTACGTACGTCTTACACTGCCGTTAATTTTCCGAAGTAGTTTAACCGATATTACAAACGCTGTTATAAAAATCGGTTTTTTTTGCGCTGCCTTCCACAGTGCGATCAAAAAATCGAATTGCTTTATGTCCTGGTTCCAAGGCTACCATCGATTTCGAGCGGTTTGCACTTGTGGTGCTGTTCCTCAGCATATCCATCAGTTCCATTCCGTTTTGTTGAGAGCACAGGTGCTGATGGGGCAGAACACTTTGCCCCGGGTGGTGCTGGGTACAGCCTCACCCCTCCTTTGTGAAGGCGCGCACAGACGAGAGGCAGTCTGTGACCGGTTTCTATAGAGCCGACGGGTTTCTCTGGCTTAGGAGTAATTTTAGACATCTCTCGATTGCCACAACCGCCAGGCCCTTTCCTCCAGACGGACCAATTTAGACCCTTCTGCCGTCTGCTAATGGCATGAACGATGCTCTCATCTCAGATTCTATCCTAATAACAGGTGGAGACCTGCCCCTCTTCCTGCCCATGGTCTGGATGCCCAACCCACCTCAGCTGTTACTCTCGTGTTAACCTCCCTTTCTCCCTGACTACCCCTTCTCATCCCCGTAACTCGAAAGTCTATGAACACAAAGTTATCTTGTAAGAAACAGAGCAACAAAGCGAGCTCTCTGAGATGCTTGAGGGGGCAGAGAGTGTCGCCAGATGCGGACAGTGATGGCGCCATGGGCTTCGAGTTGCTGGGTCACATACGCCGCAGCAGGGGAGGGACAGCAGATATATGACGCGTACAAGAAGCGGTATTGGATTTTCCTCTGTCTTGAGGCAGTATTATTGTTTTGTTCACTGCATGAAAGTAGGTATCTGCCCGGCTCGGCCGCGCAAGTCTGGTGTGTTGGGACGATATACCCTTGTTGTGCTCTACGGTGGGCTGCTGACGTAGGCCCAGGTTGTAAGTGCGGAATGTTGGGGCGAGGGAAACGAAGCGAGCAGACTGGGTGTGGGACCTCATTGGTTTGAGGCGGTTGTGACGGATTCGCGTGGGTGCCGCGCGAAAGCTTTCGCATGCGTGAAGGAGACTGTTCTTAGAACTTTGGTACGATGCGTTGTCGCCGCCGCCCTGAACGCCGGTGTATACAACATTGAGGCAGGCCCTAGCAGTGGAGAAGGCGAGTGGCAATAGCCTTGAAGGCGTGTGTCTGCACGCCAGACGAGCTACCGGGTGCGGAGTGGGAACGAATTTGGGTGGGCAAAGATGTACGTGTGGGGCTGCGCAGTGATGCGAGGTAGCCAAAGCGGTCGTTAAGCTGGCGCTGGGCTAGGCTGTAGGGTGTGGTTGACTTGTGGAAACGATGCAGGGTGTAGTGGAGTGGGCTTTTGCTGCAATGGGTTTCGAGACGTGTGTGGCCAGATTATGGAGAAGCCCGATTGCCGCGTTCTTGGGGCGCGGCAGAACGAGGGCAGCCGAGTACGTGAACGCGAAGGGGGTAGCTGTGTTCGATGGGTGAGTGCAAGCCAACTGGGTGGCCACCAAGGGTACGGTGTGTGCAGGCCTACATCCACGTGGGGATGGCGCGAGGAGTTCGCTGAGCGGCTGCGCGGGTCGGTCGGAGCGACTAGTCTGTAAGCGCGGCTGCAGCAGAGGAATTATTCCCAGACCGCAAAATAACCGGTTGGGAATGTGTCAATGGCCGTGTGTGTATCTGAGGGGCCCGCCTCGCCCTGTGATTGCCTGGCTGATGGGCGCATACATGGCAGGCCTGGAGCGGGTCAAGAGGGCTGTTGCAATACAGCGCGGCGTGCTGGACTCGTAGAGGACCATTGGAAATCTCTTCCCACGATACTGCATTGTCTGCCCACTGACATTTCCTTTCTTCAGTCTTCTTCCTTCCCCTGTCCTCTTCTTCGCGCTGGGTCCTTCTGGCGATTTGGCCCGTGGTTGAAAGAGAGTCGCTCCCTATTCCTGCTGGGGCGCGTTTCTACGCTCTTCTCCTCCAGTCTGCTAGGACTCCTCTCTCTCCCGTGGCCCTATGCCTAAAGGTGGCGGACGTGCTTAGCTGTGAACTCTGGAGGGTGCTGTTTCTGTGTGCGTGCAGTCCACAATCATGTCGTTGTGTGCGAGTGTCTCAGATCCCGGGGGAGCACTTATCTCTCTATGGATGGTCTGCGTGTTGTGCGCGAGAGTTACCTGAGTGCGAGATCTCTGTTGGTCAGGCCAGACTTTAGTTACCAGCAGCCAGAAGACCAGAGGCGATTTAGAGATTAAGCGAGCCACCACCTTGGTGGGACTGGCCGCACTGACGCGGTGCATCAGGCGTGCCTTGAAATACCACGGACTGTTTCGAGCGAACAGTCAGAGCTCCGTGGCGCAGGGTACCGGGGGCACGAGAATAAGCTTGTAACTCATGTGTATAGTGTGGTGCCATACTCCTCCCAGTGGCACAGTAGAAACCTGCCTCTGCCGCACTTTAATGGACTTTGCAGTGTAAGAACACCACTCCTCGCGCTTTTTTTAAGGTTGGCGAGGAAGAATAAATTTGTATCGTTTAAAAATGCTCTTTTATTCATACAGCAAGCGCCTAGATAATTTGTTATTCTCGCATTTTGGTTAAGAAATCGATTGCAGTTTTTCCTTACTTACGATTTCCTGTAAGCAACTCCCTCCCTTTTTCGCATTGTATTCCTGTATTATACAAACAGGCAGCTATAAAAAGGAGAGATTAGGAAAGATGATCCTCTGACTGCTGCTGCTTCTGAGGGGAGGGGGCAAGGGAAAGGCTACGTAAGCGCAGTGTAGCGTAATTGAAGCCGTTTTCCTATGAGAGCTCTCGCAGGGGTTGCGTGGAAGAGTAGGCGGTGCAGAAGCCTTCACCATGCGTTTCTTACACGTACTGGGGAGGGAGATTATGGGACGTGGGCTTGCGGGAGGTTTATTACAGGGGTGCAGTGGCACTCTGCTACTGTGCTGCTCTTCCTGAAGCTCCACCATGCATTGGCTGGATTTCAGTTTGAGAAGCGCAGCAGATCGAGCGTTGGCTTTACTCTCACGGTGGTCTTCCTGCCTTAGCCCTCGTCAGATCGTTCACTGATCTTTCCTGTACTTTGCTACCAGCATTCCTTCAATCATCTGTTTTATCCTCTCATTGCGTGTTACTTCATAATTTCTGTGAACATTTCATCTCGCGTCTTCTTATTTCCTCCGCCGTATCACTAGCACGCCTCGTGAGGTGGCATAGGGGACTTCTGAGAAATGTGCAGCTGCATGGGAGGCAAACCAGGGTGAGAAAAGAAGTATGTGGTGAAGTACCTTTTACAGAGGCATGACATGTACTCTTTCACTTACGATACATACTCACCTTACAGAGCAATGTGATCTCTATACAGGTCGCTATTTTGTATGTTTAATATTCACGTGTCGTGTGACTGTGTGTGGCACACACACAGACGCAGTACGGCACCTACGTTCACACGCGATTGGTAAGTGAGGCTTTAAATTTTGACTTCTCCCGCTGTTTCTATAACAGTGTCTTATGATGCCTTGCTCCTATTAAGAGGAACCTGCAAAGCCCACCCCCTCTTTCACATCACACACAGCGCATGGCTCCTAATTCGTATCCGATCGCTGCTAAGTGATCACCTTACTCACCCCCCGATCCCCAACTTATCTTTTTAAGCTCGACCGGGAGAATTCCAGTTGTTATTTGCTCTTCGCTTGAAAATACATCCCCCTCACAAATTTATCCATCATCCCTCCTCATCCCGCATCTGCCAGTAGCAAATCGCCATGTCTACTCCCCTGTTTACATTCTGCTGTTTCTACAAGGTAACAATGGTGATATCTCTCTCTGACCATAACACCGCAGGGAGGCAGATCGTTTGTTTTGCAATGCTTCGTGCATGCCTTTCAATGGCCCTGCAGTACCACAATGTCTTGCAAAAATGCAAGGCTTTTGAAAAGTTACCTATATGGGGGACGGCGAAGGCTGTCTTGGCCAGAACATGTTCTCATATAGCCATAAGGGTTTATTTGGTTTCCTGCCACGGCACGATCGATTCATGGACTTAATTTGGAGGATTTTTTCCTCATCCCAGACATCGTTAACGAAATTTCTGTAACTCGTATTGGCTGCGCTGCAGCAGAAAGCGCCTGTTCAATGCGATCTACAAAAACGTCGATTTGTTTTTAATCCGGTTTGGTAAGCATGAAGGGGCAACTTACGGAGGTCGCTTATCATGGCCTTTCACTGTCTGGGCTTTCGCTTGGGAGCGCGGTACCTGTGATTCTTGGTGTTCTCAAGATCCTGGCTGTTGGGGTTTTACGGGGACTGCTGTGTGCTATCACACGGTTCATCTTCATTCTCAATTCGTCTCCATCTTCCCCCTCGGCTAACATCCCTCAGAACACTTCGATATTTCATCCCAAAGTCTGAATCACGGACAGGGGTGGTGGCACTTGGGATAGCGCTGAACCCCAAAATTGCATGTGTTCGCATAGAAGCGGATGTTTTCGGCTCAGAGCCTGCACCATTCCGGTTTGCTTCTCTGGCTTTCTTGGTACCCTGTCTAAGTTCTTCACTTCCTCGGCACTGAAGGGGTCTCTTGCTGTGCCGCTTTATCGAGCCATAGACTTTGAAATTCTTTTCAAAAATATTCATTTCGTCTTTTGGAAACGCAGCTGCTGTGAGCACTGAGTCCTCATGCCCAGATAGCGATCAGATCCAGAACCGTCCTGTGTGGTGCCAAGCTGGACGCACTCTTCTGTCAATATCAGGGACTGTTGTGACGCGTTGCAGATGAAGCTCTGTGTGTCACCTGTCAGTGTGTGGCTGACCCCGTCACGGTGGACAATTCAGGCAAATGGTAATTTTCAAAAAGTTCGCGAGGGATTCAGGCTTTTTTCCTGTTTCCTGGCATGACATCACAGTTTAGTGTCCGATTGTCTATCAATGAGTTGCCCTGTGACAATGTTCTGATAATCCCAAATCTGAGTGAGTCACTGTGGGCGAGAGCTCTAGAATCGGCTCCCCTTCTGGTTTCTAAAATAGTTTGTCCCTGCCTTGGACTGTCATAGCCACGACTCTGCCTCCAAGTGCCTCCCCCGTTTATGTCACAAATAAGTCTATGTTTCTTATCTTGTATTCCTCACGACTGCATGACAGAAATGGGGGTGGGCCTGCACAGTAGCTGCAGAGGGTTGGGAGAGAGATGAAGCAATGGTTGTGTTTTGCCAGGGGAACCCTGTTAATACAGCCACAGAGTAGCTGCGCTCTCTATTAATTACTGTTCCTTCAGAGGAGTGCCGTGTTTAGGCTGGATCTGTGTGCATGTCAGTCTGTATATGGTGACCACAGATTCTCTGCTGCTTTGACTCTTCTTGTAGTCAGGACTGACTCTATTTTGCAGCATAAGGGAGGATTGACTCAGAGCCAGTGAGTCAATCCAAGTTTGCTTTGCGTTGGCCCCAGTGATGTACTCATGATGCAGCACAGTTTAGAAGCAGATACCCTGTCATTGCCAGTTTTCTCTGCAGTAGATGGTACAGAACGAAGGTAACCATCTCTGTATCATTGCAAAGCAATGGGTGAATGTGGCGCGTACAAGTGTCGCCTCTGTCTCCACGGCATCTAGTACACAAATGTGTGAGCGGAAAAACGCCGACCGGTTCTAGTGCTGCCTGCTATTTTGTCTGCAAGGGCAATCCGAAAATGCAAACGGACTGTCTGCTTTTCCGAGCAAGAATGACTGTACGACATTTATCAGAACCCCCCGCGCCATTAACCTTGCACCAGGCCGGGTCAGGGGACGGACGGCGGGTGCTGAGGACTCCCGCTATCCCACAGTCCTCAGCAGTCTCTTAAAACTATTTGAGTGCGCCGATTCTTGGTAGCCGTCGTACAACACTCGGTGTGTCTTCACGAAAGCTTTCAGTTTCCTTCCCCTACCCAGCACGAGAAATGAAAAGTAAATAAGCAATCCTTTGAGTATTACAATGTCAGTCACCTCTTTGTACTGTAGTTAAGGCAAATCTGCACTGAAGAGCATTAGAGCTTTGCACAGTGGCAGTATCATAACCAACGAAGTGAATCTGAGGTGTGCTTGAAATTTGCTCCTCTCCCCCTTCCTGGTGGTAGATGGTACAATACTACTGTAGCAGCAGAACTAAGTTACATCTTGCTCTTTTTGTTACACTCACCAGTAAATGGGACAGAACAGATATAACCTGTGTAAATTTTGAAAGGAAAATGGGGATTAAACTCTGGGACTGAGATCAATCCTGCCCTTACGTTAATAAAATAGAGTCGCAGACAAGAATAGGATACAGTAGTATAAAATCAGATGTAGCACAGGCAGCTGCTCGTGTCAGTACACAAAGGCCATGCAAGTAACGCACCATTGCTCCACCTACCTGGGCTACCACCAGTGCCCCCCACCCATTGTTGCATGATATATTGAGAAGATATATGAATAAGAATCACTACTGAGATCAGATGAGGGGAGGAGCCACTATGACAGTCCATGCACTTCAGAATCTTTTCTTTACACAAGAAGGAGAAGGGTCTGGAGACTGCACCAGGTGATAAGATAAGACAGTTACCAATACTGTACCATCCGTAGTCAATGACCATTTATTCACCCTGGAGCCCCCAGCCACACTCCAGACAGAGAGTCACTGAGGCAGTTGTCCATGGGGAGGGGCGAGGGAGTGGATAACTGCTCTTACCACCATGCACAGGCACATGCGATCTCAGCAGCAAATTCAGCTACACAAGAGGAGCACATTCTACAGTACTCAGGAATTATGTATTTCACTTTTTATTATAACGTCATGGAGCACAAAAAAAAGGGCATGGAAAGCCGAGACGTTCCAGTGAACCACGCAACACACCAGTGTATTACAGACTGACAGACACTAGTGTGCAAGAAGCAGACAACAAAAAATTGCAAAAGTAAATTTAACAAGAGTGTAGCTGTAGTCAGAGCATACCGTATGTAGACGCAATTTGTGCTGGATGCTGTGTGCTGTATTCCTACGGCCCATCTTCGTCCACTCATTACCCCCTCCCTCCTCCATGACATCCGTTTGAGTGTCTGGCTTCCCGTTACTGTTGTCACGCACCGCTGTGTATCCTGTAGTTTATTTTTCAAAGCTTGCATTTCCTTCTTTAACGGAGCTCTGATAAAAGAGATTTGTCTCACCATACAGCGATGACATCTGCTATCTCCCGTAAGGTTCAATGCAGGAGATACTTTGCATTTGAACTGCATCGCACCCGTGGTGATCAGGAGCTGACACGTGAAAGCAGGAAATGTCACTGTAAAGCTCTCGGGGATTTCCTGTTTACCGCACTCCGCATCCGAGTTCGATTCGGACCAGAGCGGTCAGTGTGCACTGTCCTGCCTAGAATAATAGGCAAGTGTAACAGAATCAGTGTATCAGAGAGCACAGTGCTCCGTGTCAGATTCACAGGGGTTCCCTGCAAGAACGCACCGTGCTTTCCTCCTCCTCAACCTTCCTGGGCTACCGTGTCAGTGCCCTCCCCCGTTTGTGTCATGAAGTTTAAGGAATACCAGAATAAGAAACAGAACTTGTAGTGAGAGAATGATGTCGGGGGAGGCACTTGGAGGCAGCCTCCCGGGCTATGACAGTCCAGGCAGAATGGACTCTCATTGTTAGACACCATAAGGAGGAATTGACCATTGCAAAGCGAGTCAATCCAAATGGATTGCAAAATTTTCAGCCCCAAGTTTCAATGATTAAGCTTGTTTATTAGCCGTTCTGTCCTATCTACTGTGCTAACGTAGCAATGTTCCTCAATGTTGAGAAATTGGGCATTCTCCTGGATGGTGGGCAGTCCTGCAGCACCATCTACACCAGAAAGGAGAAGATGGATGAGAGCAGATACTGCTCTTCAGTGCTGTAGCGTCCGTCTACCAGCAGCATTCAGTACACTAGGGGGACATAGAAAGTAGTCAAGGAATGATTTCTTACCCTTTTTTTCACCTTGGGGGGGGGGGGGAAAGAAACTGAGGAGCTGTTCCTGAACCACGCCAGACACTGTGTTTGACCCACAGACATTGGGAGCTCTGCCATAATGCAAAAATTTTCAAAGACTGCTGTGGACTGTGGATAGCTGGAGTCCTCAGTACCCTCCCTCCCTTCATGAGATGTCCATTTCCGTACACTTGTCACGCAGCGCTGTGTATCCTGCAGTTTTTATTCAAACGCTTGGCATTTCGTGTTCTGTAACGGAGCTGGATACAACAGATTGTCTCCCCATACACGATCAGACCTAGTATCTCCGTACGGTCCATGCTGGAGCTCTTTTTGGATTTGAGACTGCATCGCCAGCCGTGCTGATCAGAACTCCACGCTGGACAAGCAGGAAATGTAATTCAAAGTTCGCGGGCTTTTCCTGTTTACCTGCACGCTGCATCTGAGTTCAGATGCTGGTCCAGAGCGGTCAGTGTGCACTGTGGATGCCGCCGGGGCCAATAACGGTCGATTTCCGTCCACACGAAACCAATCCGAGTTATCACTATCGAATTTAGTGTACTCCTCTCGCTTTGGGGAGGAGAACAAGTTCCGGAAAGTCGATTTAGAGGAGCGGTTAACTCGATATTAATGACGACGTCGTGTGAACGGATACAGCGTTAAATCGGTATATCGGCCATTAAACCGATTTAAAGTCGCAGTGTAGACCTGGCCTGATTTGCTTAAATCTGCAGCTCTAAGCTGAGAGAGTGTGTCACATTTTGGTCCAATAGGGATGTGCATAAAAACAAGGTGCGAAACTTATCAAATGCCAAAAAATTAACAAGTGTCTAAATCTGAGGCCCCCTTTGAGCTTGCGGCCCAGGCCAAATGGCCCTCCTGCCCCCTCTCACCCCCAGTTTGCCTTGGCTAGACCTGGGGAGCCCAAACCCCTACATTTGACACTACCTAGAGCAGTAGTTCTCAATCTTTCGTACTGGTGACCCCTTTAACATAACAAGCCTCTGAGTGTGACACCCCCCCATTAAATTAAAAACACTTTTTATATATATTTAACACCATTATAAATGCTGGAGGCAAAGCGGGGTTTGGGGGGGTGGAGGCTGACAGCTCACGACCCCCCCATGTAATAACCTCATGACCCCCTGAGGGATCCCGACCCCCAGTTTGACAACCCCTAGGCAGAGATGACCCATGGCTGTCGATACCGGGGGGGGGAACAGAATGAGGACAGACAGCCTCAGCAGTGCTACTGAGCATGAAAGCATGCTCAGTACAAGCAGCAAACCTGGGGTGGCACATGCCCCCTCATGCCCCCACCACCATGCATCACCCCTGCCTAGGGACCAAGCTAGAGCCTATCCTTTGCTTAAGCTTGTAAGCCTATGTTACTGGCGACCTTTTCTGCCAGCCCTAGTGAGTCGTCCTTTCATTTTAGCCATGTGTCTGAGCCTTTGTAGTGAGCCATCCTTTCATTTTAGCCATGTGTCTGAGCCTTCGGGGACACACTGGGTGGTAGAGCCTGTAGTGTGTAGCCGCTAAAGCACCAGGAATGAGTTGTGGTGCACGTACTCCAGCGACCCCACGGGATGGTATGGCTACATGCAGCCTAGAGCCAGGACTTCCCATTCACCAGCTTCTTAGTGGAATACTGACATGGTACACAGGGCCTAGCCATCCTGAATTGGACTTAGTAGTTGTATTTCCATACTGCTCGGAGGAGCTCTGTTACTATGGTGCATTTGGAGAGCACTGATAGGCTATTCGTATAAGGAAATATATGACAGGGAAATACCTCAAAGAGGGCAGTAACCCATGGTCCAGAAGAAAAAAAGGTGGGAAATGGCCTGGTTAATTTCAAAAGTAAAGATCTTTGTTAATAAACCAAAAAGACACCGACCCACCCACCCCCAGCTCTACAGGATCTGCACTTGTGACATGTCAGGAAAATGGGACCAGCCAGGCTAATGCTTCAGATAAGATCTCGCCAGCAGTGAAAGTAGCCGCAAAGGGAAATGTATATTGTTCGAAACCTCAATTAATTTAATCTAGTGCATCACCCAAAACAAATGATCATAGCAGATAAAACAGAAGTCTGGTCAACCAAAGAACAAAGCTAATGCAGTCATAATTTGCAGTTCAAAGATATTTCGTTTACTTGCCCTGCTCAGAGAGATCCATTTCCCCTAAACAGGACATGAATAATTTAAGGTTGTTTCCTATGATGCTTTTCAGACTACTTGGTGTTGCCAACCAGAGGGCTGATATGGGAACAATACTGAGATCTCAGTCTTGCTGGTTGCCTGTTGCCTTCTGTAAATAAACCACAGGAATAAATGACTTCCCAGCAGTAAAAGTATTCATGCTGCTTTGTTTAAGTCAAGATATGCATAGGAGCTGCTCTGTGGGGAGTAGGCTAGCGTTGTACTTGAAGAATTTACAGGGAGGGCCGAATTGGCAAAGGGCACCTGCTGGTTTTGGTGGCACAGTGCTTCAATCCACACATGCAAGGGCTAGGCTGAGTCCTGAGAAGGCAGCGGTGCAGAGATGCGCTGCCTGAAGCAGAAGCACCATAACACCTCCCAGAATTCTCCAGCAGGCAGGACGTGCTCATCTGCTGCGTTACTCCTTAGAAGAGCTCAGTGTGTGTTTCCCCACATGGCTCCCTTGGCCAGCACGTGGAGGCAGACTGAAGGAAGGCATGGATCCAGCTTCTATCCATATGCTAGGGGGCACTAAGAGGGAGCAGTCCTGGTCTTCAGAACACAGGAGCTGCCATTATGGCTGACCCCGTGCGTAAGAAGGGAGAAGGAGGGTGAGACAAGCAAAGAGGGTGCACAAGCCCAGATGGGGTAGCTCGGGAGGAAAATTGGGTTGGGGGGCAACACCTGCCTGGGCTGGAATTTGGCCATAGATGTGTATTTGCAGAGTCCTGTAGATACCTAGGGATACGGGAAGAAAAGCTTATGATGTGCAATGCTGGGTGCCTCCCAGAACAAATGGTCAAAGTCCCTGCTCAAAGAATTCCCCGGCTAGAATTTGGACATGGTCAAACAGACAAGAAGGTGGGCAGATTTGGGTGATGGTGCCTGGGCGTGAGAGGGAGGATGATGGAAGCCCTCTGGGGTAGGGACTGTCTGTATTCTTGGGCTGCATGGTGCCTCGTGCAATGGGACCCTGGGGACAATAACAATAGAAACAAGAATAATGGAAGCTCAGGTTTGAACACAAATCAACCTCTAGGTAAGGTTTGATCCCAGGGCTTCTGGACTCACCCAAACTGACACCAGGTTGGCAAGAGCCTTCCAGCTGTATATTCCCTCCATGTGGTTTTATGAGCTGTAAACTCAAAAACAAAAGACGTCCAAACGACACAGGATCATTCGCTCCCATGTTTCCCCAGAGCTCCCTGCTCTGGCTTCTGGTCACCATAACCCCTTGTCTCAGTAATACCCTTCCTTTGAAGATATTGAACCTAAATAAGCTCAGCTGCATCAGATTAGCTCCTAGCTCAGAATGTCAACCTGACCTATCTCTGAATCCTGCCTGGAAATTAATCCTCAAACCTCTAGACCATTGTTTGTTTGGCGGGGCCTCTTCCAAGGGATCCCACACCAGACAAGGTGCAGCAGGGATTTGGGGTCCCCAAAGATCCCTGTGTAACCCAGACACCTCCTGGGTGTGGTGTTCTGTCCCATCTGGTGGCACTGAGACCACTTAGAGAGAGATAAAATGGATCTGCTCTACAGCCTTCGCTAACCACCAGTTGGCTTTTAGCTCATGCTGTAGAGCAAGGGTCTCAAAGTCCCAGCCCGTGGGCCATCTGCGGCTCAAGAACCTCCCCATTGCAGCCCATGGAAACTTTCTGAACAGTTCTTTCATCCGGCCCTCATGGCTGCTGGCCGAAGGTGGGGGCAGGGGGCGAGTGGGCAGGAGAGATTCACATGCCCCTCTCCCCAACATTGCTCCATCCTGCCGCTCCTGGGACCCTCCCAGGCGTTGCACTTAGCAACGTGTCATTCACCTCAGGCAGTTCGGTTCCCTATCCCTGCTGTTGCTGGCGGAGCTGCGACCCATGCAGCCATGCTGCCAGCTGTCTGCTGCAGGTGCCATCCCAGCTCCCCTTGGCTGGCAGGGGGGACAGAGATCTCATCACTAGTTGCCGGGCAGAGGCAGCCATGGACGCAGCATCACTAGTTGCTGGGCAGAGTCAGCTGGGGCGGCATGAGGCCAAGGGAACGAGGGAAAAGGGTGGGAAATGGGCTGGGAGGTGGTGTTAACGCTATCTTCAGTAACAGAGGCTCACGCATTAAGCTCCAGGAGTCCCTGGTTTGATCCCATCCGCCAACAACTGGGTTCTGTGAGCATTACAAGTGGAGGCTCATCAGGGATTTCAACTGGGAAGTCTCTGAAGCTCAGGACATGCTTCCTCAGCTAGAGGAAGTATGTAACCCACAGAGGTGTGTGGGATACACCTGCACCCTATCCCTGATGCCCTTGCAGTTGCCAGTAAAAACCTGCAAACTAAGTGAACACTGGGATCTTCATGACCAATGAAGTCACTTGCCAGTTTTACAGCCAAAGCTGCTAAAATTCAATCTGTGCAGCTCATCATCTGTTTATAAAACATCCCTCATCGTGAAGACATAGCCTGTGTGCCTTGAAAGTCTACTTACTACATGGGCTATTCAATCAGACTCTTAACTCCACCCACTGTCAGGGTAGCAAATTGAGAGGGGCCACCTTCCTAGGACATACATGGTACCTTTGACTAGGAATCAGCTGTGATCCCATCAAACTATATAACTGAATGATCAAGAACAAGAAAAAAAACCCTTCAAATATTTAACAATCACAAAAGCCTTTGTAAAGATAAAAATATCAAGATTTTGAATCTGGTTTTCCATATGCAGCAGCTGGAAATGTGCTTTTTAAAACTTGTTCAGTGAAAGGAAAACTTCAGGGACTTACATGATGTTTCTTTTGGTCAAAGAAAGGCAAGATATATTTACACTAGTGTCACCAGAAAAACACCTCTTGGATGCTTTAAGCATTTATGCTCAGGATGTTCTCTGAATAAAATTGCTAGCCAGTAGCACAGCTCTCAGCTTTGAACATTAATACTGGAATGGACTTTACGATCACGCAAATTCTGTTGATGAAGCAGGGTTGACTAAGACCATTGTACCTTTCCCGGTGGGAAATCAATATAAATATAGTAAGCGTTTCCAGATATAAGCTTCCATTTTTCCTCGGAGATAGTGGGGCTGATCCAATTCCCACTGAAATCAATAAATGCTTTGCCATTCACTTTCATGGGAGTTAGGGCTACCAGATAGCAACTGTGACACGACAGGACGGGGGGGGCGAGGGTGGGGTATAGGCACCTATATAAGAAAAAGTCCCAAAAAACTGGACTGTCCCTTTAAAAACAGGGCATCTGGTCACCATAATGGAAGATGGCTCAGACTCCTTTTCCTTACCAACTTCTCTAGAGTTATTATACCAACATTTTGATCATGTTCACGCTTCCTCCAATTCATGGGCTTTCATTCTCACTGCTTGAACATCTCCTGGGAGTCCACACGAGAACTCCAAGGGTATTTAAGTACTCTGAAAATGAGGCTACTGCTGCACCTGGGAAAATGTTTTTTTTTTTTTCATTTGAATCGGGACAGAATTACAGTGACTACAGCAAATAAGGTTCCACTTCCTATGCCTGAATGCTGAGAAATAATCCATTTTGACATTACCCTGACTATTGATTATGGCTCCTAAAGCATGCAAAAGAGCCCAGACGTTCAGAGGGAGGTCCCAGTCTGTCCATGCACTATACTGCAACTTATGTTGCTGGCAACAGGGTCTTTCATCAGATCCATGAACAGACCTTAGACCAGTGGTCCCCAAGCTTTTCAGCGTCACCCGCCCCTTTACCTCTGTCTGCTCCCATCCCAGAGCCAGGGCCAAGAGTGGGGCCACAGCTCTCCAGGGAAGGGGCGGAATGCAGATGGGGTAACAGGGCCAAGGCAACTCTGGGGCCAGGGCCGGGGCATTGCCAGGTTAAAAATCAGTGTGTTCACTCATGAATTTACTTCTTTATTAGATGCCTCGGTCATCCGCCAATTTACAGATAGTTACTGGAGGCTAACTTGCTTTACTGGTGTTTGAGTCAGGGGAGCTGCAAAATCCTGGTTCGTCCTATTCACCAAACTGGGGATAAATTCACACTCAGGCCTTGCTTCGAAAGTCCCCTTTGTGCTCCCTTTTCTGTAACAGGAGGGCTGCTGCTGCCTCTAGGAATGTGTGTGCCAGTAGGTGTCATTTCATAGACTATATCAGGTTTGAGGATTACTAATGAATTTTTTTTTAAGTCACTGCATCAGCGGCTGCACTGATGCTGAAGGCGTTTCATGGGACCAGATAGGGATTGGTGTATTTCCTGCCCTTTGTTAACACACTCGACGTTCGGTGTTGTGAACACCCGCACTCTCAGAGCGCCTCCCGTCAGGATTACAGTGGGTTGGCAGCCAGCGTCAAGTCCCCAGAGCACATGTACACACACATAGAGTCAGAGGCCATTCCAGTGCTGAAGAGCTCACAGCTTAGATAGACAAAAAGAGCAGCAGGGGAAACAGAGGCATGCAACAAAGACACACAGGGATGGTGTGATTTGACCAATGTCACATGCAGGTCAGTAGCAGAGCCAAGAACAGAACCTAACCTCACTTCCCCATGCTCTATCCATTAGGCTCTGTTGTCTTTTGAGTGAATGGCATAGACTTCAGCATCCATGAACCCAGCTGTAGCCCATGAAGAGACGGCCACATAACACTAAGTGGACGGTGCATCTGTACTCAGTTAACATATGCTAAACATAAATGAAAAAAGAAAAAGACCAGGGCTCAATCCACCCTCCCCCCCGTCCCCAAACGTGGTATTACTCAGCATACAAATGTTACTTTTTCTTCAAAGTAAAAACTTCTGCATTTTATTTATTTTAAAAAAAAAAGACATTTTAAAGAGCAATAATGACATCCTTTGGCTTGGTGCCTCAAATGCCTGAGGCATGTATATGCCTCATTACAGCGATGGTACACGCCCAGCCATGTATTATTTCGTACATAGGCTGCTCTCTCTGCACTCATTAAAATTTTGTAGGTAACAAATAATCTAAACAAAATCTAAAGTGCACAGCACCAGTAATTCTCCTATCATTAGTGCAGAGCAGCGCACATGACTGCGTGACAGATGCGGCAGCTCAGCAGCTTGGCTCTGCAGCCAGTACATCTGAAACTCTTTTGTGGTTCTAGTCCTATACATTTATAACCACGCGCCATTTCTGTACACAGTAGATGGTGATACTACCAAAAAAGCACACAGAGAGGCAGTCATTTCACATGCATCCCAGAACGTTTGGACTTTGTCTCAGGTAGTAAATAACATGAAACTGAATACACCAGAAAACCTCTGTCGAATAAAAGGCAGGGTGCTTGGAAAGTCTGGTGTCTTAAATGCTAATAGAAAAAAAAATGCAACACAAAAGGGCCGAGTCAAATATGGAGGATGATCTTGCATTGTGTAAAGAGTAATTCCACTGGAAGGTAGTTATAAAGCAAGCAAACAGGATCCATACGAAGATTTATTGATCCTTATTGTCAATATTCTGTTCATTGGCACCACGGTTAACACTGATTTTGAGACCAGTAAGAAGGTTGTATCTAGGCACAGGGAAAGTGATGCCTACAAAATTATCTGACCCTTTTGTAAGTTAGGGCCCCATCTCCCATTAAATGCCAGAAGGATTTAGGCACCTTAACCTTTTAGGCTCTTCTGAAAAGCCAAACCATAAGGACCATTGTGCTGCTCTGACAAATGCTTCTTAAAATAAAAACAACGAGGAGTCCTTGTGGCACCTTAGAAACTAACACATTTATTTGGGCACGAGCTTTCATGGGCTAAAACCCACTTCATCAGATGCTTCTTAAAACGTGTACCTTATTGTTCTTCTTTAATATTTGTATTATGGTAACAGCCAGATGCACCAATCAGTATCACAGTCCCATTCTGCTAGCCCCTTTCCAAACATATAGGAAAAGAAGAATGGTCTCTTATCATTTGTAAGTAGCACGGATAAAGCCAAGTGTTAACGAACCTCAGACAACTGAGAATTGTCAGGCAATATCCTTTTATGAGATTTAATAGAGAGAGGGCCACCTTGGTTTTAAAGAAGAAGATAATACAACACAGTATCATGAGCCATTGTCCTGTTTTATTTACTACCCTACTTACCACCACCTTTAAAATACTAGTGCATGTACAATTATGGGAGAGGTAGTTAAATAAAAAAATAAAGACAAAGTGCCAGCTTCTGCTTTCAGTTATGCACTGTACATCCAGAGTCAATGGTATTGCCCTGTCTGCAGAACCCAGGCTTCCCAAAAATAGGATATAAGACAAAAACACCCTATCACCTGTGGCTGAACACTTTTCACAAAGCAGTCACTCTATATCTGACCTCTCAGGGTATGTCTACACTGCACTTAAAAACCTGCTTCTGACTCATGTCAACTGACACAGGCTCAGGCTAAGGGGTTGGATGATTGTGGTGTAGAAGTTCAGATATAGGTTGGAGCCCAGGCTCTGGGCCCTTGCAAGGTAGGGGAGATCCCAGAGCTCAGACTCCAGCCCAAACATCTACACCATAATTAAACAGCCCCTTAGCCCATGCCCTGCAATTCTGAGTCAGCTGGCACGGATCAGCTGTGCATTTTTAATTGTGGTGTAGATCTACCCTCAGTCCTCATCCTCAAAGGAAACCTGCACAAGACCTTCAAAGAAATGAGCCTGGGAGCTTAAATTCGTAACTTTGCTAGACACTAAAAATCATGGACTGAACAGAGGCACTGGATTTATGGCTTATTCCAACAATCTATAACACAACAATCTGTAGCCCATGAAAGCTTATGCTCCAATAAATGTGTTAGTCTCTAAGGCCTGGTCTACACTGGGGTGGGGGGACAGAGTCAATCTAAGATATGCAACTTCAGCTACGAGAATAGCGTAGCTGAAATCGACGTATCTTAGATCAACTTAGAAGCACTTACTTCGTGTCCTCGTGGCGCAGGATCGACGGCTGCCGCTCCCCTGCTGATTCTGGTTCTGCCTCTTGCCACGGTGGAGTTCCGGAGTCCACGGCAGAGTGATCGAGGATCGATTTATCGCGTCTACACTAGACACAATAAATCAATTCCCGATAGATCAATCACCACCTGCCGATCCGATGGGTAGTGTAGATGTACCCTAAGGTGCCACAAATACTCCTGTTCTTATAACACACCAACTCACCCACCCTACAGCTTTTTGACTGGTGAGGTGTCAGTGGGCCACTTCACCTTGAATGGTCCCTAGAAATATATGTTAACTACTTAAGTTAAACAATCTGTTTCACCCTGTAGGTAGCTGTGACCCTCCTGAGTACATTTCCCAGACCTGAAGAAGAGCTCGGTGTAAACTAAAAAGTTTGCCTCTCACCAACAGAAATTGGTCCAATAAAAGATATTACCTCACCCACCTTGTCTCGCTAATATCCTGGGACCCACATGGCTACACCACTGCACAGATCCTTCCCTTGCTTTTGAAAATATTTTGAGAAAAGTTGTGACTTTCTTCTTTGGATTTTGTTATTATATATTTTATTCCTCTGTGACAAAACGCCCAATCTCCTAAGCTTCCCAGTGAGCTCTCTTTGGGTTTGCTCCAGGTGCTATGTAAAAGAGACACAGATATATATATATGGAGAGAGAGAGAGATATAGATATAAGCAGATTATTAAAATAAAGAGCACCATCTAAATAGCATGTAAGAATGTGTAGCATTGTTCAGAAGCTAGTAGGTTTAATAAAGTTATTGTTGTCCATTGCAAATGGCTTCCTGGGTCCAGCTCTTCATGGATTTCTCATCACAACCTCATTAATCCATGCTTCATTTTCATTTCCCCAAGAAGCTCTCACTTGGGGCCAGATCCTGTAAGCTCCTGAGTACCTCTGCTCCTATGGGGTTCTGTAGGGTTGTGGTTGCTCTGCATTCCATTGGAGGCACTCAGCAGCTTGAAGAATTGAGTCCTTAGTGACTTCTCTTGGTACTTTGTTAGGGAATAGCCTCACACGCTGATTGAATGCTTCCCACCAAACCACTGAAGGGATTGTTTTGCTCTGTGACACGCCCTCTCTCTTTTGGAGCACAAAACAGGAGGCCCATTAAAGATAAAATAATTCCAATATCCAATTCGGAGTCAGCTGGGGCTCACAATCCTTGTAGGCATAGTAACAGCCTTTCAGCTATACAACGCAGGGAGCTTGACAAGATTCCTGTCTGGCATGTCTACAAACTGGGGAGTCTGACACCTCCTCAGTTATACAACAGCTTTGTGTAATACACTTCTCTAGGCAGGGTAGGCAAATAAGGCACATTTTAAAGGCAATGAGTGGTATTATCAGAAGCACTCAGCATTGGCCTAGCTGCTCCCCTTGCAATCAGTGGTAAAACTCCAATTGATGTCAGTGGAGCAGAGATAGACCAACTCTGAACACTTTTGAAAATCCCACCCAACATCTCCAAAAGCAACCTCTCAATTTGCACCTGAAATTTTAGGTTTCCAGAACTCCCTGATTTACATACACAAATCTGCTGACCATGCTTCATGGTATTAGGCCCAGCCCAAGAACATGCCCCACTGGAGAGCCAAGAAATGTCTACTGTATCCTATACAAATCGTGAGGGACAGTTCTGTGGTTTGAGCATTGGCTTGCTAAACCCAGGGTTATGAGTTCAGCCCTTGAAGGGGCCACTTAGGGATCCTGGTCCTGCTAGTGAAGGCAAGGGGCTGGACTCAATGACCTTCCAAAGATAGGTATATCTCCATATATCATAATTATTATGGCTGTTGGCACTGTAGTGCATTAACCAATGTGACTTGCATCTCTCATGTGCATCTCTCATGTGTGTTTATTCCTTCTACTATCCATCTTTGGGGTAAGATTTCTACTGTCCATTATGGGTTTGGGGTAGGCTGACCAGACAGAAAGCATCAAAAATCAGGACAGGAAGTGGAGGGTAATAGATGCCTATGTGAGAAAAAGACCCCAAAATTGGGACTGTTCTTATAAAATCAGGACATCTGGTCATCCTAGTTTGGGGAGAGAGCAGGAAGGGTGGCACTGAAGTGTTTTCCCAAGTGTTTTGCTCTCTCAGTCACCCATTTTTCAGTTTCTATACAGGCAGAAGAGGTGTCCTAAATTTTGCCATATCAATTTTGAAATTATTTCCTCCCCTTCCTGTTAATATTCTGTCAGGGGGAGGGTGAGAAAGGTCTTGCACATGGTCCTCAGCAACAAAGTGCACCTGAAGACTCAAATTCCAATCATTACTCAAGAGACAAGTGAAAATGTATAGGCCTCATCCTACTCTTCATTTATCCCTACCTCATAGCCATCTCATAACTCGCAGGGTCCGCCAAGGGCTGCAATAGCAGGACTGCTGAAAGAGAAGACAGAAGTGCATTGGGAACGCTAGCTCGCCTTCCTTTGTTAAGGAATACTGTTGCTCTCAAAAATGTTAAAAGAAAAATAAGTGCCACCATACACAAACTCTGAAAAGGGTTGGTTGAACATTAGATTATATTCTAATATAGGAAGGTTAACAACAGGACAGAGCCCTGCCCCAGTAGTTCAAACAAAATTGATGCTGGCACTGGCTGAAAATTGTTATTCTGCTAGCTGTCAGGTGGGGAATTTAGCTCCAAACAACACAAAACTAATTACCAATATTTTGTTATGTCTTCAATATGTTAGTGAGCTAAGCAGTACAGAAGAGACCTTGGGCCCTCTCCTCAGTTGGTGTCAATGAGTGTAGCTTCATTGGCACTAATGGAGTTATACAGCTGGTATAAATTGACCGTGTGTGAGAGGCCTTTTAATTTGGCCTGGGAGTTTATTTCTTTAAGTGACAAAAATCGTAACCCTCCAGATGAAACTCTTTAAAACAGGTCAACTTTTCCACTGTTTTGAAGGGACTCAGGGCCAGTGTGATCTCACACAATGGTTTTGGTGGGGAGTGTCCTGATTTATGCCAGTATAACTAAGATCAGCGTCAGTTCCTTTATCTGGGGAACACCTTTATTCATAGGGATTGTGCTTGCAACAAGGCCTTTCAGGAACATGGCAATTGTGCATGTGAACGCATCACTTCCTGCATTACTATGCTAGAGAGAGCAGCCAAGCATCTCTAGCTACAGCTGAGAACTAATTAAGACTGCTCTTTTACAAATATTACATGGCTAAGTCCATTCTTCCCTGATTAAGAACAAAGGAATAAAGGAGTCATGTACTGCCATGAGTCACTTGAGATACAATGGAAGGAATTCCACGAGATGACCACGACCAAACAAAAGCTGACATTATGAAAGCCATGTCTAAATACTCATTTAAACTGTCAGCTTGAGGAAGGTGCATGACAGAGGGAGAATTAAAACTTTAAAGAACCCATAAATCATAGCAGAGATTGGCTGAGTGTGAAAGGGCTAAAAAGATGTTCAGTTTTAAACTCTTAGAATATAGGAAATTTTCCTCCTAATTTGGGCGTGAATTAATTGCTTCTCTCTCCAAAAATTGCATATAAAAACAAATAAAACAGGTCAAAAGTTCACCCGGTGAAAGTGAGCTTAGCTCCTTTGAAGTCATCAGCTGAGGATCTGAGCCTAATACTTCTCCATCAGTATTTGAACGCTGGATAAAAAACATCCCATTTGATGTGCTGGCTTTATGAAAGGGGGAAAATAATTTGGGCCACAGCCTCAGATAAGGTAAATTGGTGTAATTGCCTTCAAGTGAGCTATTTCAATTTACACTGGGCATCTGACCTGATGTTTTTGTATACTGCCGTTTATAACCAGGGTCAGATTCTGTCCTCCTTTACACTGGGTATATCCAGAGTAACTCCACTTAATTCAGTCGAGACTCACTTTCCATCAGTGTAACTGAACAGAACTAACCTAGCTAATAATAGCTAAAAGATATAGAATCATAGGACTGGAAGGGACCTCGAGAGGTCATCTAGTCCAGTCCCCTACACTCATGGTAGGACTAAGTATTATCTAGACCATTCCTGACAGGTGTTTGCTCAAGTTCAAACAGGAATTAAATTCTGGACAGTCTTGTGTTGTACAGAAGGTCCGGCTGGATGATCACAATGGTCCCTTCTGACTTTTATGCCATTTTGTACATCCCGCACAAATTTGGGGTCACTATTTTGTTCTGTTCTGCTCTGTAAAAGCCTATTTTGTAGAGATATTTTAGTTGTTCCTGAAGAAGGTTTTATGCTATTTCTCACATTCCTAGACCTCTTCCCAATTCCTTAGACTGCTTCCCAATAATTTTTTTCTGGGCATTGACTCCAGATAAGCAAATCAAAGCTGTCTTCCTTCCATTGCAGCATCCATCTGCTGCTTGCTGAGCAAGGGGAGAGGGTTAAGAATGATTGACTGGACTGGTTGATTCACATCCCAGAGGGTTCCAATGGTCTATAAGGGAAGCCTGGTTCTCCAGCACCTTGTATGGCCATTTGGACCTGATTTGCATTTTACATCTAGCTTGCCCAGGTAATAAGAACCACATGCAGAGCAGGGCCATAGTAAATCAGACTCCAAAGATGTTTTTTTTCCTAGAAGACCCCATTACCACTGCTACCTCCCTGACTCATGTAGCGTGTGCATAGTATCCTGTGTCAGCGTGGAACTTCCACCTCTTTATTCCTTCATTCCTGCTGGTGCCATACCCTCAGAACTAAGACACTGTCCATTTCTTTTGCCCAAGTGGTCAAGTCCCTATGTACAGTTTTATGCTCCTTTTAAAGACTGCTATTAATTTATTAATTATTATTATTATTAAATCAAAGAAATCCTGAAATCCATGAGGGCAAATGAAAAAATCATGAGTTAAACAAACAGACTGATTCCCCCGTGGTCCAGAAGGCAGCTGCTGAGGTCTCCTCTCCCCACAGGGTCTTTGCTTTCTCCTTATGTCTTCGTCAGAAGTCAAAGGCCAAGAAACATCTATTATTGAATAAATAATATCCATTGTCCACATATTTGTCTCAGGATTTTGTACGGCTACCCATATCCCTGTAGTATCTGAATGCCAGGCCAGCAACCAAACTGTTCTGAAAACTAGCAACGGTGGAGAAGTTGGATCACCCAGAGATATGGATATTCCCCTCGGAACTGCTTTGATTCCTGCTTAGCTGCCATTCCAGGGACGCCACTGCATTAAGGCAAGGTTACTGTTTCAGCTCTGTCCAGGGGTATGCAGAGATGCCGTGCGGGGAGAAGCTGACATGAGCATCTCACAGGGGCTACTGGAGTGAAGTCACCCCCAATGTTTGTGTAAATTCAGCCTGAAGTTTAGAAAGTAGGGGCTTTTTAAAAAGAAAGAACATAAATGAGGTGCAGAGCCTGTCACAAACAGGGACCACACCTCAGACCAGACATTTTTTCGTAGCTTTGCTATTGACATTGATGGGATCAAGATTTCACCGACATCTCTAGGTTTGGCTATGATTGTTAGCGGTCAGCAGCCCGTCCCCTTTTCGATAGCTGACACAGCAGCCTGGCTGACCTCAGAGCCGTTCTTGATAGACAGGAGGCAGAGCTTAACATCATACATTCAACACCCCCACTCTCCCACCTCAGGACTGGCGCCCTTGCTGGTACTCTCAGAAGAGAGGCTAAGTATTGACTGGAGACTGACCCGGACCCTCACTCTGAGATGCAGGCCCCTAAATCTCTCTCAGCCTGCTTCTCAGAGCGAGCATCCAGTCCAGCCTCCATTTAGTACTTAGCCTCCCTAGTGCCTAAGGTCCCAAGGCCAGCACTGAGAAGATGATCCCTCACACCGCTCCTGTACGTTGGGGCTGAGGCACAGTGAAGTCTGCCTTTGGAAGGAGGCTGTAGTGGGAAAATTCAATCCTGACTTAACTCCAGTGAGGTCAATGAAGGTACATGCTCAGCCTAGTTGACCACTGAATTGCTCCAAGCTCTCCACTGTTGCAAGGGTGGAGAAACACCCATTAAAAAGCCTGGCATAGAACTGAGGTACTGGAGTGGTGAGTCAGGTGTTTGATGTCAGTGGAGTTACACTCAGGGTGGATTTGGTCCGGGGGCAGTTATCCCAACACTTAAATGGCTCTTTGCTAACTCCACTTCTGTGCATCAGGAGTCATTTGCATAGGCAGGGGAGAGAAAACCCAGACTACTTCCTGAGAGTTGATAATAAGGCCAGCAATATACTGGGATCCTAAAGGGATCAGGCTGCAAGGATCTGGTACTGAGTGTTGCCTTATGCTTCAGCAGCTTTGTTGGCTCCCAGACCTGGGAACTTGTGAACTTTACACCAACTTAGTGAAGATATTGCCACATATTTTAGAGCCAAATTCATCGTAAGCCTACAGAACACATTCTTGATGAAGAGAGAGTCTATCCGGTGAGAGACAGAGACACTGCCAAGTTTGGAGGGGCTAGTTTGCCAGCATTTGAAATGTGGGTGAACAGTTTGATTCAGATGGGTAATTTAAGGCCCTACCGGTATGCCCAGGAAGACCACATGAAGTCAACCCTAAATACCCTGTGTGTCAAATTAATATGCCTTTAGAGAGCCATAAATATATTTGCAGTTGGCCATATTTTTATGCAACTTCCTTCTATGTTTGTAAACACTGGCGAAATAGGCCCAAATCTGCGTGCACCTCCAAGCAGTTACAGAATGTACTGTAATTCTGTAATGCAAAACAGAATGGCTCGCTAACTGTGCAGCTCTGGGTAGGATTCCTGACATAATCCTTTTACGTGTTTTATGTTAATCACTTCCATCTCGGGAACACACGCAAACAATACCCTGTTAGATGCTATGTTTGGCACTTAGACAGAAGAGCAATCTGCAGCAAGCACTCGGGTGGCAGATGGGAGGCTAGAACTGACTGTATCTGAATGGGAGACAATAGGTGGATGCTGGAAGTTGGAAGGAACCAAAAGATAATGTGCAGAGGTCAGAGTCACAGTGAGTTATTTGTTAGGAATTTTTTTCTATTATAGGCCCTTCACATAGAAGATGTTTCTTTCACCCACCCACTATTATGCAGGAAAATGAAAAAACGTTGCTATTACATCATTCCATGTATTCACTGAGGCCCAACACCTAGGGGTTCAGGGCCTGAAATGGAGAGGAGTCAGAATAGCTTTGCTGCATGGGAACAGGAAGTGGGGTGGCTGTGGACAGCTGGTGCATGGATCTGCAGCACCAGTAAGCCCCTGTGCTCTGTGAGGGCTTCATCTAGGGTAGTATAGAGGAGTGCTGGCAGATAGGGTCGCCCAGAGGATTCAGAGGGCCTGGGGTTTTGGTGGCCCCCGCTGCCGAATTGCACTGAAGACCCGGCACTTTGGCATCGGGTCCCGGGGTGGAAGGACTCCTGCCATGGGTCTGCGGAGCACTTCAGTGGTGGGTCCTGGAGCAGAAGGACCCCCCGTCACTGAATTGCTGCTGAAGACCTGGAGTGGAAGAAGCTCCGGGACCCCCAGAGCAAGTGAAGGACCCCACTCCAGGGGCCCCGAAAAACTCTCGTGGGAGCCCTGCAGAGCCCGGGGCCTGGGGCAAATTGCCTCACTTTCCCTCCTCCCCCCCCACCCCCCACCACGGGTAGCCCTGCAGGCAGAGAGGCATTACAGAGACAGGGATGAACGGGGCCATGATCAAATGGCTGGAGAGTGGTACTGGAGAACACTACAGTCCATAGGAAAATACATCTTCACTGATTTAAATACAGTTCACTCAGAAAATACTCTCTCAGTCTGCTCCTTTTTGAGCAGGTAGAGACTTGGGCCTTGCGTACGTCATCGGCTAGCAACAGGGACCTGACTGCTAGAACAGGGGCTTTGCTGCACACTATGAAATCAGAAACTAAACAATGAGGAGGTACTTTATGGGTGGGAGGAAGGAAGTCAACTAAATCTTGGAAGAGGAAACATGGGGCTCTCGTTAATGCTGGTGTGAATAGGTGACTCTGTGGGAAACTGGGAGGTCAGAATCAGGCCCATAGAATTTTTAGTAATTCTTTAAAAGAGCTCCTGGAGCACAAGGATTAGAAGAGAGGGAACACAAGGTGGCATGTTATTGCAGGAGCAAGCGTTTAAAAAAAGTAAAAATCAAACAAGCCAGTTGCTAAAGCACAAATCAAATAACAGTTGGTGCTGTTGAAACTCAGCAAATGTGGCTCATCCTCTGTTTATGAAACATAAGGCTGTGCACCTCGGCAAGCCTAGTCACCACATGGACTATCAAATAAGCCTCTTCCCTCCACCCACTGATGGGGTAGCAAATTGAAAGAGCCCATCTCCTTGGGAGGCGCACAATACATTTGCACAGACCAGGCAGCAGCTGTGATCGTCCTGAGCTGAGACAACCAGCAAAAATCCAAAATCCGCCAGATATATGGTAATTACAAAAGTTTTTGCCTGGGTACAAAAAACTTAGGATTCTGTGTGATATTTTCCTATTACGGCAGCTGGAAATAAGACTTTCTTCATTACTCAGGGAAACTAAAACTTCAGGGACTTACATCATGTTTCTTTTGGTCAAAAGACTGGTCCCACTGGAAGAGCACCACTTGGATGTTTTAGGCATTTATGCTCAGGATGTACGCTTAATAAAACTAAGGGGGAGCAATGAAGCCCTTAACGTGCAACATTAACACTTACTGAGCAAATCCTGTTGTTGAAATATTTCCACTGAAACCATGTGCTTTTC
This sequence comes from Chelonoidis abingdonii, assembly GCF_003597395.2. Classification (NCBI taxonomy): domain Eukaryota; kingdom Metazoa; phylum Chordata; order Testudines; family Testudinidae; genus Chelonoidis; species Chelonoidis abingdonii. The sequence goes on along the minus strand of NC_133772.1, from coordinate 153,566,148 downwards.
CTGTTGTTATTTAACAATAAATCTGATCCTCACAGAAAGGAGTACAAATCTGAATTTAACAGTTCCCAGATACACAGCATCTCCAACTTTTCCTGGGAGAGAAATAGCTTAAAGAGCTCCATACAAAAAATTGTTATTCTTGACTTTAGCCCAACAATGCTGTAAGCAGCTTCTGTAGAAAAGAGCGAGTATCCGGACTCTTCGAGTACAAAGTGAAATGAAGAACTGTTATACAAGCTGTTAGATATGGTCTTTTATTCCAGTACTAAAGGGTTAAATATCTCATATTATGTGTGCACATTAGCTAGCCTGAAGTCCATGTGAATTGTTTTGTTTCTATTGGCTAGATGTACCTGGGAATAGTAGTTTCACCACTTTTTGCAACAAGCCTGTTACAACTGTTGTTCTAGCTTACACCTGTCCAATTAGCCTTGCGTCAGAGCTCCCCAGAAGAGCAGTCTGAGAGCTGTTTGTGAGCGTTAAGCTGGTTAAACTACTGTTTCGATCTTTGGAAGTATTACTCCATGAATAATAAAAGATATGCCTAAAGTATTCCAACTTGGTTCTGGCCCAGCATAGGAGGCATGTTAGAGTAAACTGGAGGATGGCTGATGTGTTCTGCATTCCTTCAAACCCTGACCAATGAAATGGTTCCTATTGGACCATGACCATCATCATGAAAGCAGTCCTAAGGCTCCTCTAAATTACACAGCAGCCCAAACAGGCCTCTCAGGATCAGGGGAGCAGAAAACTAACCTGGAGACTCCCTGTTTTTGGGTCCTGCACTGAACACAAGTTAGTCAGACCTGAGGATCTGGCCCACTAATGTTTGCAAGTTGCTCCGATAATATTGTGATGGTGGCCACACAGATACCGAGAGAGATGCCTTCCAGATACTGGAACAATTCTGCCCTCAGTGACACCCGAATGTGACAAAGGGCAGAATTTAGCCCATTATATTTATGATTTATTCTTGGTAGTGAAATATTTTTAAAGAAACCATAAAGAGGGATTTATCAAGCCTGTAAAGTGAGCTGGGAAGGAGAACTTTGTTATTCAGCAAATTGAAATACACTCATATCCACGAGAACTAGTGAGTATTGTGTGACAATTCATATAGTACAAAGCACTGGAACTTCCATTCCACGGGAAGAAGGTTGATGTGTGTTACAAAGGAAGGTAGCCGACCATCCTTGTAAGCACTGTACATTTTAATAGCTCCTCAGGCATTGACCAAAATGTTAAAAGAAATCCTGCTAAAACTTTACCTGGGAAACAGTGTGTGGGACAGTTAGGAGCAGAGCCAACCAAGTGATTGACAGATCAAAATATTTACTTAAAGCTTGCAAAAGGTAGTTATAACAATAGCAAGAACTTCAATAATTAAAGCTGCCCTTTACAGTTTCAGGTGGAAGCACCTGTCTTTATTCTCAGATTACCTCTCAGTCTCTTGCCACCCAGATGTTTCAAAAGGCTTCTTGTTGGGATCCTAAGACCTTAATGATCTATTGGAGGCTTTCCATTTTTCACCTGGTATCCACAAACTACTCATTCATTCTCTGTCTTTCTCCTACTGAACATTTGTTTCTCCAGCGCTAGTTTTTAACTGAAGTTTTTCAATGATGTATTGAGTTCTTCAATATGAGTAGCTCAGGATCTCAGGCTTTTCAAAGCTGTTGAGCTATACAGAGAACTCAAGCTAGCCGTACTTGTGGTCTGGCCTATGAAACACTACCCCCACCCCACCCTCAAAAAAGCAGCAGCTAGAAATACTGCTAAATCACTATTGTTTCCTATGATTTAATTTGATGCCACTGCTCAACAGCTACATCTGTTTACAGCAATCCTCAGTTAAGTGATCATAGTTTACACTAGATATTTTTGAACTTACAGTTATTTTATACGGAGCGAGATCATCCCAAAAATCAGCCTCTCTCATTACAGCAGGGGTGTAGATAGATTGTGTTTACTTAATCTACTGGAAGTTCAAATATTTAGCTTGCGGTTTAGATGGCTGAACAATCTGTCCTGTAGTTAAAGGCTACATATGCATCTTGAGGTTGAGAAGAGGGAACAGGTCTGGGTCTGAACAAAGCCCAAAATATGCACGTGTTTGTCAATATGTCTGATCCCCGCCCCCAAAAGAGTGGATGTGCAAGAAGGCATGAATCAGTTCAAACAGCCTGCTGATGGTCATTTGACAGAATATGTGGGAAATTGAGTTTACCTGGAATTTATGAACTGGGAAGGCTATTTCTCATAATGCTTAACAGTGAATCACAAAATAAACCCTGAGTCATTCACAAGCCCAGGCACTATATGTCCGGTGTCATGAGAGTGAGAACAGTTGTAGAGCAAAGGAAGGTCTCATGACAGTCTGTTAACTAATTTTCATATTCAGAGTGAAGACGTGTCCTGGAACTTTAAAAAACTATCTTTCGTGACCCCGAATGTCTCCAGAAGGAGCTTTGTGAGACGCAAGAGCAGGAACAAAAATACACATGGATATAAATGCACCCTAAGAAAGCAATAACGTATACAACTTTCTGGAAATAGCAGATAATATGTTTACTACCAGGCTGGGACTGGAATAAAAATCCAGAAGGCTGACAAAGAGCCTTGGTACAGATGCAAAACAATGACACTTAGCTCTTGTATGGCACTTTTCACCTATGGGTGAACCCCAAAGCACCTTACAAATGAAGGTAAGGATCCTTAGCCACGTTTTACACTTGAAGTTTTCGCTTGAGAAGCATTTTATAGGCACCCTTCTTCTCAATGTGAGAGATGTTAGCAGAGTTTAAAAGCAATCCAGATTCATTGGTTGATTTGATTTTTGGTTTAACCTGTAAGGAAGCTAACACCAAAGTCACAGGGAAGAGAGGAAAATCAGGAGTTTCTAAGGTCGGTTGTGTGGATTACAATATATTTACGAGGGCAGGGAAGGGAATGAAATCAGAGTGCTGTCTGAGAAGCTACTGGCAGAATTGTTATTTTCCATTCATCACTAGGGACCTGATCCAATGTCAGCTGGAGTCAATGGAAAGATTCTTATTGACTGGCCATTGGAGCAGGTTCTATGAACCACCAAGAAGCCACTGATGCATGTAAAGCAATTTCTTTCAAATCCAGTGAAGTCACATGAGTTGCTAGAAGTGCCATGGCCGGCCAATATGCAGTTTCACTAATGTGGCTCTGCCCAGTTGGGGGACTGCCCAAGAGGGGCCGTGCCAGCAGGATTCAAGCCTCACACACAATGTGGGGAGCAACGTTGCTGTGAGGCTGTAACCTGGAGACTGTGGAAGCATGGGAAGAGTCTCGGGGGCCAGGAATTGCCCTGCTCCACTGGCTCACAGTCCCACCCCCAATCTGTCAATCATGCCCACGTCTGCCATGGTGTCTGCAGGACACCAGCTAGTTAACAGTGGTTTGAGGGGCAGATGGGCATAGGTAGCTCTGTACTGTAGATATTTACAGTTATCAGGGAAGCAAGTGATCCATGTTTATATGTAAATAAAAATGCTCCCTTCACATGTCACTTGTCTTCTCCAGCTGTAAGCTCTTTGGGTCAGGGAGCCATGTTTTCATGTGTTGGTACAATGACCAGCATCGTAAAGCCCCACTCCAGATCGGGGCTGTCACACTGTCTGGAGCAGCTCACGGCCAGGGAGTGCCAACCTCAGAGCCGACTGAAGAAGCAGGGCAGACATCCCAAATGGGGAGTATGTTCTAGAATTAGATTTCACCAACCTAGTAACAAAAGTTGAACCCCTGACACACTATCACAGTCTGATCATGGAGTCACAGACAGTCCCCGTGGGCACTCTGGTCTTTTCTTGCCACACAGGCAAATTGGACTTAGTGATAGTTGGTTGCCATACACCAAAGATCACAGAAGACTCAGGCCACGTCTAGACTACGCGCCGTATCGGCACGTTAAAATCGATTGCTCGGGGATCGATATATCGCATCTAATCTAGATGGGATATATCGATCCCTGAGCACGCTTATATCGATTCCGGAACTCCATCAACCCCAATGGAGTTCCGGAATCGACATGGCGAGCCGCGGACATCGATCCCGCGCGGTGAGGATGGGTGAGTAAATCGATTTTAGATATTCGACTTCAGCTACGTTATTCACGTAGCTGAAATTGCATATCTAAAATCGATTTTACCCTGTAGTGTAGACCAGCCCTCACATTGCTTCCAGTCCCAAGACACCAGTCACTTTTCCCAGGTCAATCTGTACCTCAGATCTCACCCCAAAGATGAAGCTTGTAGCCAATCCTATAGTAAAATAACTCAGGATTTATTAACTAGGAAAAATAAATGAGTTATTGACAGGTTAAAACAGGCAAACATATATCCACACATGAATTACTGTCCATGGTTTTAAAAGGTGACAGAGCTGTAGCAATCTGTCAGCACTGAATGTCTTTTAGGGCTAACCCAGGCTGAGCCTGGGGATCTCTGCTTCTGTTTCATAGCTCCAGCCCTGTGAGAGTTCAAACAGCAAAGACAGAGAGAACATTTTCTTGTGTCCTTGTTTTATCCCCTTCTTCCAGCATTCAAGCCAACAGGATGGGCTTCCTTGCAGGTACCACCTTCATGGGCATGAGAGGGCCATTAACCAAGTCTTTGGACTGTGATGTTCCACAATGACCCATTTAGTTTTGATAGCCCCCAATGTGTAGTGGACCATTCCTCCTGACTGACTTCTCAGCAGGCATTTCTACAGTTGTAAAGGTTCTGAGCAGACATTTTTACAGTTATAAAGCAAAACCATACATATTACCTTATAGCACAGGATAGAGACATTACAAGTGAAATTAATGCATGCAGCAATGTACAAGCATTCCATAGTGTCTACCAACACCTATCTGATAAGTCAGACCCCTATCCTGAACAATACTAACATACAGGTGAGCTGGTCTGGTTTCCAGCCCTAAATTTGTCCGTGCTCAGCTGAGGCCTAAGCTGTGGCAAGAGCTGGCATCTGGTTTGCCAGCATCACAGGGGCCTTTGGTGAGCCTGTACATTTGATTTGTTAATCAGTGATAATAATGATGAGGGAGAGGTGCTATTGTTCTCATTGGCCAGCCATAGTGAGCAAGAATGAGATTTCTCCAGTCTTTCATGCCTTGGGCATGCAATGTCTCTTTCCTAGGGCTTTGCAAAGAGAATGGGACTTTCACCCAGAATGACCACTTGAAATACTGGAATAGGTTCTATTTAAAAAATGCTACGTTAAAAAACTGACGTTGCTAGGCACATGTATCATCAAATATTGTCGGGGCAAGACCACAACGCATTAACCTGCTGGACAAACACAGGCTCCTTTCACAGATCAAAAGGGATAATGCTGCAGAACTTACCCTGATAGCAAACAGAATATATTTGGCGTCAACAATTTTCTATGTGTTCTATGTATACTGCAAAACACAGCAAAGCAGAGAAGGACCAAAGAACATGCTGTCCTAGCATAAAGGCTGCCAGCATCCTGACAGAATAAGGAAGTCTTCTCTCAGAGTTGCCCTCTGGACATGAAATTACACAAAGAAAGATTCATTAGGACCCATAACTACATTGAGTCAAGGTGGAGGGGAGAGTGGAACATTCTATTTTTGTTTTGGCCTGTTGCAACGCTTTGCAACCTTTAGGATATTGTTCTAAGAGCTGGAATCCTGCACAACTGCAACGCTGACAACTCAGTACCTTGTAGCAGAAATTATGAGATGAGAAGACTTTACCTGAAAAAAAACTGAAAAATGTACATGGCTCCAGGGCAGTGGTCACTCTAATTTCTCCCATCCATGTGCAAAATGAATTTTGTTATGTGCACCGCTAAGGAGGTGATGTGTGACACATCACCTCTATAGTGGTGCACATAACAAAATTCATGTGGTGGGGATGGGGCCAAGGGGTTTGGAGTGTGGGAAGGGGCTCAGGGCTGGGGCAGAGGGTTGGGTGCAGGGGATGAGGCCTCCGGCTGGGAGTGTGGGCTCTGGGGTGGGATCGGGGATGAGGGGCTCAGGGCTGGCAGAGGGTTGGGTGCAGGGGATGAGGGTTTTGGGATGAAGAAAGGTGCTCCAGGGGTATGGCAGGGAGAGACAGCTCCCCCCAGCTCTCTCTCCCCACAGCAGCACCTGCGCTGGGGGGGAAGAGGTGGTAGCTCTGGGGCTGGGGCTGCAGGGTAGGTGCCCCTCCCCCAGCCCCAGCAGGTCTGGGCCAGGGGAGGGCCGCCCCTGGGACCACACCACCCCGGCCGCAGCAGATTCCCGGGAAGGTTCCCTAGGTGCCTGTGCAGCATAAGTAGGCTGTTACATGGCAACACAGCCAGCAGGGAACTTAGGTCCAGTGGTGCTGGAACCATTTTTATAATGGGGTTGCTGTGAGCCACTGACCCAAACTGTAAACCCTGGATATAATGAAACCACTTCAAGCCTGGAGGTGCAGCAGCACCCCCAGCACACCTAGTCCCAGCACCTATGCCTGGGTCTGATTGTGAAGCCCTTCCCCAGCAAAACTCCCATTGCAGCCAGGAAGGGAAGATTTGAAGCCACTGGCTTCAAATGGGAGTTTTGCCTGAGAAAGGACTGCAGGAGTTTGGCCAAACACATATCAGGTCACAGATGTTCACAAGTCTCAGAAAATTGGGGGTTAAGATGGGGAAAAACAGAGATACGCCCCTAATAACCATTATGGAATGACTGAGATTTGTAATTCAACGGTACCAGTGGTTATTAAAGACTCCATTACAAAACTGCACAGGGGAAGGGGTTGTGGCATTATCGTCACTGCAGCACTTCCTGTTTTCACACCACCTATGAGGAAATGATCCCTGGTTTAACTACTTCACCCTATCTGTTTTAGGTACTTATACAGGCCTATTGTATCTGATACACCATCTGTAGTGTATTGATCCTCACGTGCCACTGTGAAGCAAAGCTGTGCTGTTACTCCGATGTGTAGAATGGGACACGCAGAGACTGAGTGATCGGCCCATGATCACAGAGAAAGTCTGTGGTAGAACCAGGAATTGAACCCAGAACTCTCAAGCTCAGGCACTAACCCCTGGACCCTGCATCTACGAGGGGCTGAACTTGATCCATTGAGTCTGTTTCCTGTCTCCATGTGGCTGAACCTTTTTACTCTTTGCTGAAACTCTAAGAGAAAGTCAGAGTCATATTTTTGCTCAGAATAACTGTCCTTAAACAATTTCTCCTATGCACTTAGCACAAATTGCTTATTTGACTTGAGCATGCAGGTCTTTTCTCTGCCCCTATATTTTTTGTAACAAACATTTTAGTGCAGATAATGAAAGGCATATCACAGGCTTCAATCATGCCTGAATCCTCTGTATCCCTTTTAAAGCATCTCTCTGCAAAAACAAGACACCGGGTGCTGTTCCACAGGCTCTGAAGAAATGTTTTAAATAGTTAACTTTGAACTTCCTCATTGAGATGACCAAATGAGTAGATCACCTTCTCATTGGCTTCTGAATGGCTCAGAGAGACTAGAATTGTCTCATTTTCTCCACAACTGTAAGAGCTGAAGTCAAGACTGGAATGGAGTACAAAGAGCAATACTTGGCAAACTTTAAGACTATGACCTACTCTAGCTCTGTGGGCAGGAACCTTCAGTGTTGTCGATTTACATGCAATATCATCTGTTCCTCAAAACCTGCAAAATAACCTAAAAGCTCAGCCCCTTCACAATTCAAGGGTGAGGTGTGTTTATCTATAGGAAGGAATTCCCAGAGCAACTGAATATTTAGGACAAAGCATCTTCCACCAAGTTCGATGGCTCCATACCACATGAGGATTCCCACAGGCCAGGGTGATTCTCCTAGGACCACTTAAGCAGAGCTGATGGCTGCTCTGCAACAGTGGAATACCCCAAAGCAGTCAGCGGGCATTGGAAAATCAAGCTCTTAGTCCTCCTCCCCTTCTCTGCTTGCATTGGCTCCCAGGTAACACATACCCAGATCAACCAACCTTCAAATAAAGGATCAGAAACCTCATGTTCCTTTTCACACGGACAATACCACTTATTACTGAGTACAATGGTGGAGAAACCTCCAGCTATAAAATCAAAGTAGCAACACACTTTACAACTGAAATGCTACCCAGACCACCCCAAAAATGAAAAGGGCACACAAAGGGATATGGGAATAATACATCCAGCCTCCCTGTTGCCCCATGGATACCTCAATACGGTTTAGTCCTTTGCTGAAGAAACCTTTCTGTGGGAACAATGGAAGATGCCAGCCATTCACTAAGGGCTATTGTCCCAACATAGATAACTTCTCCGTAACAAGAGAGGTTGGGGCCCTTGAACCAGGTTTTTGAACACAGCGCCAATTGGGTATTGTCTTAAAGAGGTATTCAGAGGACAGAGAGAATGGCCATCCAGAACTGAACTGAATGAGCTTCTGAGCAAATGGTAATACGTTTCATCCTGCATCTTCGTCTCAGTTGATCAGAGGAGGCGAGGGAAAGTTAGTGGCTCAGCAGATGGTATGGGGGAAAGGATCCAGGATATTTGGGCGCAGAAGAGAATTTTCCGGGGGAGGATCAAATTAGTCGGTAAATTATAGAAACAGGTTGATTCATTCATAGCCTCTGAAATGTTTGTACATAGGACTGGCACAGTCAGGAAGGCATGTGTGCAGTTGAACAGTACAGTGCTTAACATGCTCCAAGATCATTCCGTGATAGAATTTGGAAGGGGAAGTTGTTAGAAAGGCAACAAAGCTTGAATCTCTGTATCTACAAATCTGATGAAACTGAAACATCGGGGAAAGCTGTCTTGAACCCTCCCTTGAATCATACCGCAAAATGAGCTGAAAATCCCAAATTTAATGGCTATCACTGGGAAATAAAAATACTTCCCAGCTGCAGGACAGAGTATGCCCAGCCTCCTGCCAGGCCAGCCTTCATGGGGTGCAAACATGGCATGAAGCCTCCTTTGCTTTTTGCCAGCTTGGACCGCCCTGCCAAGATGTGGCCACACAAACTCACCAACATTACTGCTATGGCAGCAGCTCAGATGCTGTAGAGCCAGCCACAGGCTGACACAAGAAAGCAAAGAACAGAAGCTCCCTATACCAGGGGTAGGCAACCTATGGCAATCGTGCCAAAGGCGCCACACTAGCTGATTTTCAGTGGCAGTCCCACTGCCCAGGTCCTGGTCACCAGTCCGGGAGGCTCTGCATTTTAATTTAATTTTAAATGAAGCTTCTTAAACATTTTTAAATCCTTATTGTCAAGTATCAGAGGGGTAGCCGTGTTAGTCTGGATCTGTAAAAGCAGCAGAGAATCCTGTGGCACCTTATAGACTAACAGACGTTTTGGAGCGTGAGATTTCGCGGGTGAATACCCACTTCGTCAGACGCAGTGGGTATTCACCCACGAAAGCTCACGCTCCAAAACGTCTGTTAGTCTATAAGGTGCCACAGGATTCTCTGCTGCTTAAATCCTTATTTACTTTCCATACAACAATAGTTTAGTTCTATATTATAGACTTCAAGAAAGAGCCCTTCTAAAAACTTTAAAATGTATGAATGGCACACAAAACCTTAAATGAGAGTGAATAAATGATGACTCGGCACACCACTTCTGAAAGGTTGCTGACTCCTGCCCCATACAATACTTTGTTTAAGAAAATACTAGTGATGCAAGCATGCAGTGTGCTTCGCTCCAGAAAAATGGAACTGATGTGGAGAGGAAAGTCAAGAGAATCAATTTGGTGGGCGGAAATAACGCAGAAAGAATGAAGGTGACAGAAGGAACAGAATGCCACTCAGTACAATCAAGAGGAAAACGAACAGAAGCACAGAGTACACTGAAAGTTGGCTTTACGCCGTAAGATGCAGCCATCATAGGTTCAATTCCTACCCTTGACCTAGGATATGTCTACACTAGAGTTGAAGATGTCATTTCCAGGGTGGGTACGCCTACCCATGTTCACTCTGGTCATGCGCTAAGAATAGTGGTGCAGCCACAGAAGGATGGACCGGTTGCCCTGAGTTCACACCTACAGTTTCAGAGAGGGCAGCTAGCCTGTGGAGCTGCAAGCACAGTACCATTTTTAGGATGCTAGCTCCATCAGACCTAGTGTGGGTAGGTCTACCCCAGCTGGGAATCGCATCACCGGCTCTAGTGCAGATGTACCCACAGACCCTCTCTGTGACATTGGGCAAGTCTCCCTATGCCTCAATTCTCCGTCTTCCTTCTCTGTTTAGACTGTAAGTTCTTCTTGGACAGACACTGTCTCCCACTATGTGTGTGCACAGCGTCTAGCACACTGTGGCCAGTATCTTAGTTGGGGTTTCTAGGCATTACCTATATACAAATAATAACAGTGCTAACATAAAGGAGAGCAAAATGCCACCTACCCCCACAATGCACTTGCTTTTGCCATGTCAGCCAGCAATTCGAGAACAGCATTACCGTCCTTTCCCTTTTAAAAAATACAACACAGACCACTTCACCCAACATCCTACTCCTCATCGAAAGAAGCCCAACATCAGACCTTACCAGCCCAGTCCTCTGGATCTAAGATACTGAAAGATCCAAAAGGAACAAGACCAACACTACACTGAAGACAAGCTCTGTCGCTCTGTATGAAAGTATGGGAGTGTGTAATATAATAGATACTGTATATACAGAGAAGACTATACCCTTCATGGTAAGGCATTTTATATGTGAACCATGATGTATCTGCTAAGCCAATGGATGCTAGCATTTTACAGAAATACATGATGATGCAGTGCTCTGTGTAATAAAAATGTGAAGCACAAAATGTGGAAGCAATTCAAAAAAAACCAGATCTCACATTTTTGCCTTTGTTAGAGTCAGATTCTGACATGTTCTGATTAAAAGTCAACATCTGCATGCATTTAAAATTAAAATATATAGGTATTCATGATGGCTGCCTCCTTACACAATGTTTTACTGCTGCCTTTTTCTTCTTAAATATTAAAAACATTACATTATTTTATTTCAGATTGTCTCAATATATTACACATCACCCTTTCACCTCGGCGCTTTGGTTCAAACCCAGCTCTTAGTCGAGGAAATAAAAAACATCTGAAAACATTTAGTAGCCTCATCTCAGCGTCTAATGGACTACAGGTTGCACTGACATGACAAAACACAACAAATAAACTGGTTTGCCACAGATTAAATATGTTTATACAAAAATACTCAGGGGTGTTGGACTTCATAAAGGCATTGCTAACTGCACTCAAGCCCATGCTGTTAAGCATCAGAATAGTTTGCAGACAATCTGGGCTGCACCTGTCCCCCTGGAAGAAACAGGTGACTGAAGGTGTTTGCAGCCTAAAGGATCCAACTCTCCGTGTTCTTCTGTTATTCTAAAACCGAGGGATGTGTCAAGCTACAGTTAAAACTCAGTCCATGAACACCATGTTCTGGATAGTGTCAGTATCTTTTAGTTTATAAAAGAATCGTCTCCATGAAGAAAACTTGATTTTCATAGATTCATAGACTCTAGGACTGGAATGGACCTCGAGAGGTCATCGAGTCCAGTCCCCTGCCCTCATGGCAGGACCAAATACTGTCTAGACCATCCCTGATAGACATTATGCTAAGCCTACTCTTAAATATCTCCAGACGATGGAGATTCACAACCTCTCTAGCAATTTACTTCCACTGTTTAAACTACCCTGACACCTTAGGAAACTTTTCCTAACTGTCCACCTTAAATCCCCTTGCTGCAGTTAAGCCATTGCTCTTGTTCTATCATTAGAGGCTAAGCGAATAATTTTCTACCTCCTCCTGATGACACCTTTTCGATACCTGAAAAACTTGCCACTCATGTCTCCCTCTCAGTCTCCTCTTTTCCAAACTTAAAATAAACCCAATTCTTCAGCCTTCCTTCATAGGTCATGGTCCTCAAGACCTTTATCATTCTTGTTGCTCTTCTCTGGACGCTCTCAATTTCCCATCTTTCGTTGAAATGCGGTGCCCAGAACTCACACAATTACTCCAGTTGAGGGCCTAACCAGCGCAAGGTAGGAGAAGAATGGACTTCTCGTGTCTGTTTACAAACCACCTGTTAATCATCCCAGAATCACGTTTGCTTTTTTGCAACAGTATCACACTGGATTCATATTTAGCTATTTGTGGTCCACTATGACCCCTAGATTCTTCTGCCTACTCCTTCATGCGACAGTGGCTCTTCCCTTCTGTATGTTGTGCAAACTGAACTGATTGTTCCTTCCTAAGATGAGCACTCTGCATTTGTCTTTATGAAAACTTCATTCCAGTTTACCTCAGACCATTTCTCCAATTTGTCAGCATCGTTTTGAATTTTGACCCTGTCCTCCAAAGGCAGTTGCAATCCCTCCCAGTTTGGTATTGTCCGCAAACTAACTATAAGCGTCTTCTATGCCAACATCTAAGTCGTTGATAAGATATTGAACAGAGCTGTCCCAAAACAGACCCCGCAGAAGCCCCACTTGTTATACCTTCCAGCAGGACTTGGAGCATTAATAAACTACTCTCTGAGTACGCGTTATCCAGCCAGTTATTGCACTCACCTTTATAGTAGCCCCATCTAAATTGTATTTGCCTAGTTTATCAATAAGATTATCATGCGAGACCGTATCAAATGCTTACTAAAGTATATACCACATCACCGCTTCTCCCTTATTCCACAAAGGTCGTTATCCTATCAAACAAAGCAAATCAGAATTGTCTTTGACACGATTTGTTCTTGTACAAATCCATGCTGCTATTCCCTATCACCTTACCACCTTCCAAGTGTTTGCAATGATTTTTTTAATTACTTGCTCCGATTATCTTCCTCTGGCACAGAATTAAAACTAACGGTCTGTAGTTTCTGGGTTGGTTTATTTCCCTTTTTATAGGATGGGCACTATATGCCCTTTTCCAGACTTCTGGAATCTCTCCCGTCTCCCATGACTTTCCAAAATAATAGCTAGAGCTCAGATACCTCCTCTATTAGCTTCCTTGATGTATTCTACTGGATGCATTTCATCAGCCCTGTGACTTGCAGGCATACTCATTTTTCTAAGTATTAACTTGCTCTTTTTATTTTATCTTCTAAACTTACCCCCTTTCCCATAAGCATTCACTATGTTAGACATTCCTTCAGACTTCCTCAGTGAAGACCAAACAAAGACAGAAGTCTTAATATCGTGCCATTTCAAGATCCTGTTATGTTTCTCCTTCCTCACTGAGCGTGGGCCTAACCCTGTCCTGTCTTCCTCTTGTTCAATGTATTGATAAAAAGTCTTCTGTTTTCTTTATCCCATTAGCTAGTTTGAAAGCTCATTTTTGCTGCCTTTTGCCTTTCTAATTCGCCCTGCATTCCTGTGTTTTCGCTATATTCATCCTTGTAATCTGACCTAGTTTCCATTTTTTATATGACTCCTTTTCTTTTGTAGGTCATGGCAAATCTCGTGGTAAGCCAAAGGTGGTCTTTTGCCACATTTTCTATCTTCCTACCCACGGAATAGCTTGCTTTGGGCCTTAATGTTGTCCCTTTGAAAAACGCCAACTCTCCTCAGTTTTTTTTCCCCTCAGTCTTGATTCCCATGGGACCTTACCTATCAGCTCTCTGAGCTTACCAAAATTCGGCCTTCTGACCATTGTTCTGTTTGCTGTACTCCCTTCCTACCCTTCCTTAGAATTGCAAACTCTATGATTTCATGATCACTTTCACCAAAGCTTCCTTCTATTTTCAAATCTCAGCGAGTTCCTCCCTTCTTGTTTTAAAATCAAGTTCTAGAACAGGCTTCCCCCCAGAGCTTTTTCAACTTCTGAAATAAAGTTGTCTGGCAATGCGAGTTCCAGGAACTTGTCTGATAGTCTGTGCCCTGCACAGTGTTATTTTCCCAACTATTATCTGGATAGTTGAAGGTCCCCCATCCCACCAAATCTTGGGCTTTGGATGAATTTGTTATTGTTGTAAAAAAAGCTTCATCCACCTCTTCCACCTGGTTTAGGTGGCCGTATAGGACTCCTAGCACGACATTCACCCTTTTTTTTACCCCTTTTATCCTAACCCAGAGACTCCAAACACTTCCGTTCTCTGTCATCTCCACCTCAGTCCAAAGTGTGTACATTTTTAAGTATATAAGGCAAACACCTCCTCCCTTTTTCCCTGTCTACCTTCCTGAGCAAAACTATACCCATCCACACCAACATCTCCAATCATGTTTATCTATCCCACAAGTTTCAGTTGATGGCCGGACAATGTCATAGTTGTATTTATTTATTAGCATTCCAGTTCTTCCTGCTTGATTACCCTACTTCTTGCATTTGTTTATACGCATCTAAGATACTGGTGTGTATCTTGCCTCCCAGTTTTTCCCCTGACCTTCCTGTCTCTCTCTGCCATTATAGCCCTGCTCCCTCGTTTCCGACCGCATCTCCGCAGGTCTTCACGTTCCCCACTTACTGTGCATCTTGTCACCTGTCCCCGTCGAAACCTAGTTTTAAACCTTCTCAGTAGTGTTAGCCAGTCTTGTTGTGCAAATAGGGTTTCTTTCCCTCCTCGAAAGTGTGACGCCCATCTCTTCCTAGCAGCCTCTCGAATAGCCTCCCTGTAGGTCAGGAAAGCCAAAGCCCTCCTGGTATACATCAACCTTCGCAGCCAGGCATTCACCTCCATCATGCATCTATCTCTGCCCGGGCCCCTACCTTTGACAGGAAGAATCGAAGAGAATACCACCTGCGCTCCAAACTCCTTCACCTGTACTCCCAGAGCCCTGTAGTCACTCTTGATCCGTTCAGCATCACACCTCGCAGTATCATTTGTGCCCACATGGATGAGTAGCATGGGGTAGTAGTCAGAAGGCTGGATAATCCTCGACAATGCCTCTGTAACATTTCAGATACGAGCCCCTGGCAGGCAGCATACCTCCCGAGATGAAATGTCAGGGCAACAGATGGGCACCTCCATCCCCCTCAGCAGAGAGTCTCCGACCACCACTACCCTACGTTTCCTATTTTCAGTGGTGGCAGCAGACCTCCCAGCCTTAGGGGTACGAGGCTTCTCCTCCTTTACTGTAGGGGATGATTCCTTCTCTCCTGTATCACTGACAAACAGTGCAGCATTTATTTATTTTTACATATGAATTTTAAGGTGGACGAAAGTCACTGAAGCCTTTGTCTTTGCTGGGGCTCTCAGCCATCAGTGGCTGGCGACCAGCAAAGCTGCATCAGTGCTAGGGTTGCCAATGTCGGGTTTTCGACCAGAAAGTCCAGTCAAAAACAACACCTGACCATGTCCAATCAGAAACACTGACTGGACACCAAAAGTCTGGTTGCCCCGTGCAGGAGCAGGGGCAAAGCGTAGCGCGGACATGTGGGGGCAAGTGCCTCCCCAGATTGGCCTGCCAAGGTGGGGAGAGGAGCTCTGTCCTTGTCCCACTGTTGCAGCCACCTCCCACAGTCAGGTGCTCTCTCGCAGACAGTCGCCGTGCTGGCTGGGCTCTCACACAAACCCAGAGGGGAGCAGCCGGCAGGAGAAGTAGGTGGTCCCACCCTTTCCACTCCCCGCCCAGGCCTATCTGAGGCTGAGTGAACCAGAAACGTGCCAGGGAGTGGAAGGGGTAGGACCACCCTCTTCTCCTGCTGGCCACTCTGCTCGGGGTTGGCATGAGAGGCCTGCTGCCCACTGCGGTCGCTGGTCTGCCTGAGAGAGAGTATGGCTGTGGGAGGCAGTGGGGGCAGGCTGCCCACTGCCCATGCCTGGCTGCCAGGGACAGGGGCCGAACATGCCAGGGGCAGGTGCAGTAGGCGGCGAGAACATCCTTCCCATGACAGGTAACTGATGTGGTGGGAAGTGTGCTGCGGTCCCCAAGCTGGGGGCAGGGTTGGGGGGAAGAGGCGTGAGCAGAGGGTGGGACCTTGGGATGCAGTGGAGTGGCGTGGGGCCTCAAGGAGGGGGTGGAGCAAAGGGTAGAGCGGGCTGGGACCTCAAGAAGGGGATGGAGCAGGGCGGGGCCTCAAGGAGGGGGTGGAGCAAAGGGTAGAGCGGGCTGGGACCTCAAGAAGGGGATGGAGCAGGGCGGGGCCTCAAGGAGGGGGTGGAGCAAAGGGTAGAGCGGGCTGGGACCTCAAGAAGGGGATGGAGCAGGGCGGGGCCTCAAGGAGGGGGTGGAGCAAAGGGTAGAGCGGGCTGGGACCTCAAGAAGGGGATGGAGCAGGGCGGGGCCTCAAGGAGGGGGTGGAGCAAAGGGTAGAGCGGGCTGGGACCTCAAGAAGGGGATGGAGCAGGGCGGGGCCTCAAGGAGGGGGTGGAGCAAAGGGTAGAGCGGGCTGGGACCTCAAGAAGGGGATGGAGCAGGGCGGGGCCTCAAGGAGGGGGTGGAGCAGGGAGGAAGCATGGCAGGGCCTCAAAGGGAGGGGTGGAACAGGGGGTAGAGCAGAGGGCAGGGCCTTATGAGGAGTGGGCAGATCAGGAATGTCCAGTTTCCAGAAATCGTAAAGTTGGCACCCTAACCGGTGATCATTGTGCGAGGCTCTGTTCATGCACAAAGTACAACGCAGTCTGTCCCTGCCCCCCAAAATTGACAATTTAAATGGGCAAGACCAAGGGTGGGAGAGAAAACACACCCAGAAAGATGAAGTGCTTCAATTCAAAGCCATGCAGCTGACTAGCAACAGAGCCAGGATGAGAAGCCAGGTTGCTCATCCCCAGTCCAGCACTCCAACCACTAGACTCTACTGACAGACAGGCTATGCTGCTATTTGCTGAATTCTGCTTGACAGCTGGACAAGCCACGCCAGCACGAGTCACAACTTATCAGGACTTTGCCTGCCTACTCATGGTTTTGCACTGATGCCTCTACACTGCTGGCTGATGTAGGGGCAAAAACCAATTTAAATGAGGCCTTAGACAGATGGACTGAATTGCATCATAATGTTCACAAGACAAGCTAATGTCTGCCCCTGGAAGGTGCTGAGAACTCTTGCCTGCCATTAAAGTTGGCTGGAAGTGGGAGCATTCAGCATCCTAGCAGGATAGGTCACCAAAGCTCTACTCTGTAAAGTGACCGGGTGCAGATGGCACCTTCTCACACAGCAAGTGCTTGACACCTACTGATGTCAATCAGAAGGCTCCCATTGACTTCAAGGGGTGTTGGATCAGGCTTCAAATGTGCTCCTATCACAGCTCGCCAGGAGCAAGGTGTCTCATAAGGCGAGCCCCTTGCTAGTCCTCTAGCAATTAATCCACATTGAACTCAACAATGGCCACCTGGACTTTCAAACGCCAAAACAAAAATAAACAGTTTGTTTAACGCTTTAACTGAAGGTCAGTCGGATTGTTAGGCCTTGATCTGGGCCTGAGTATTTTGGGTTAGAACCAGGAAAATCCTCTCCTGTCTCCGCTTCACCAAAGCACTCCCCTTAGGAGAAGCCTTCTTATTTCACTTGAAGGGTCCTGGTTGGCTACCACCTCCTCCTGCTCCTTCTAGCCATTGGAGGACCAAGTCTTGCTGGTTTGCTTGGTACCGGAGCCTGAGTGGATTTTCTAGCCATTACTCAGAAGTCTAAATTCACTTGCGCAGGTGATTCTTTTCTTTGGGAGGGTGTGTCAGGGTGGCAACCCCTCCAGTTGGAGGCAGAGAAGGACTGGGACCCCTCATCACAGCTTCCTTGTGTGTATTTAGTCAGATCTGAAAGTAGAATTCCCTATGTTCCGAGACATTCCCCTGACCTGTTCACATACACTCTTATTTTAAACATGGAAGCATGTCACAGTGTTCATATTTAATTTTCCTATCACAAACAAACATGAAAAGGGGATGTTATGATAGCTTCCCGATAGCGGATGTCATAATACGATGGTATGCTTTTGTACAGGCCAATGTCTAGGAACTTAGGGCGTTCTCGTTTCAGGGAGCGCTTGATGAAAGAGGACAGCACATGTGCAGGAAGGAATAAAGCCTTAATGTTGTACTGACTTGGCTCTCACTCTCTTTTCGTATGCTTTGAACACTGAACAGATCTAAAGGAAGGTGGAATTTGGTCCTGTGGCTGGAATCTAGCTGAATGAACCAACATAGAATCAGTTTCATTCTCGTAGTTGTGTTGGCTCTGCTAAGAGGAGTTAAACTATGGCCACGTCTACACTACGGGATAATATCGAATTAGCTAAAATCGGTTTTATAAAACTGATATTATAAATTCGATTTCATGCTGCCACACTAGGCACAGTAATTCGGCGTTGTGCGTCCATGGTCCGAGGCTAACGTCGATTTCTGAAGCGTTGCATTGTGGGTAGCTCTTCCGTAGCTATCCCATAGTTCCCGCAGTCTCCCCCGCCCCTTGGAATTCTGGGTTGAATCATTATTGTCGCGGGTGGTTCTGGGTAAATGTCATCAGTCATTCCTTCCTCCGGGAAAACATCAGCTGACAATCCTTTCGCGCAATTAATTTCCTGGTTTGCCGCGTGGAGCCTTGGACAGCACGGGGTGGCGAATGCGAAGTCTCAAATCCAAAAGAGCTCCAGCATGGACCGTACGGAGGATACAAAGATCTGGATCGCTGTGATGGGGAGACAAATTTTGTTGTTATCAGAGCTCCGTTATAGAACCATGAAATGCCAAAGCGTTTGAAAAATCTCCAGGATTACACAGCGCTGCGTTGACAGCGTAACGGGAAGCCAAGGACTCAAATGGACGCTCACGGATGGATGGGGTACTGAGGACTTCCAGCTATCCCACAGTCAAGCAGTCTCTGAAAGTATTTGCCAATTCTTGGCTGAGCTCCAAGTTCTGTTAGGTTTCAACACAGGTCTGGCATGCGTTCAGGGAATAGCCTCCTCAGGTTCCCCCCCCCCACCACCCACCACTATGAAAGAAAGGGAAAGAAAATCATTTCTTGACTTTTTCAATTGTCACCCTATGTGTACTGAATGCTGCTGAGTAGACGCGATGCTGCGAGCAGTGTTGAAGAGCAGTATTCCCCTCCTCTCCCCCTTCCCCAGAGGTAGACGGTTACATATTGACTGATATCCGTCATCGCTATCAGCCCTTTGGTGCTCGCTGGCTGGCCTCAGGTGAGGCTGGCCGGGAGTGTGCCTGGGTAAAAATGAGAATGACTCCCAGTTACTCCCAGTAGATGGTACAGAATGGCTTGGATAACCGTCTTCATCTAGCAAACTGGGGCTGAGCTTCATCAGCCCCTCCCTTTTCCTGTGTAAAGAAAATATTCGTACTGCCTGGACTGTCATAGCCCTGGAGGTGCCTTCCCCCTCATTTTATTCTCACTAAAAGTCTCTGTTCTTATCCTGCATTCTTTAAACTTCATGACACAAATGGGGGCGGGTTCGGGACACTGTGCCAAGGTTGCCTAGTGAAGGTTTGGGGAGGAGGGAAGCAACAGGTGGGCGTTGTTGCAGGGACCCCTGGTGATACTGACACGGAGCAGCTGTGCTCTGATACACCGCGTCCTCTAATACACTTGCCCCTTATTCTAGCAGGACTGACTCTAATTTTTAGAAACCATAAGGGATGGATTGACTCTAGTCCCAAGTGAGTCAATCCCAATTTTGCTTGCTTTGAGCCCCGCCGCATTTCAGCCAGGGGACTTCATGATTGGGCAGTGGACAGTACAGGAGGAGGACGAGATACCGTCATCTCTTGCACCTTTTCTCCGCATAGACAGTACAGAATGACCGTAACCATCCTGCTTCATTCAAAAGCAAGTGAATGCTGTTGTGTAGCGCTGGGTATCGCCTCTCTCTCCGCAGATCCAGTACACATTACGGTTACCGGGAAAAAAAAAAGCTGAACGGGCTTCCCATGGTTGCCGTTGCTATGTGTCTACCAGGGCATCCAGGGAAATAAGGGCCCACCGAAGGATTGTTCAGCTGATGTTTTCCCGGAGGAAGGAATGTTGACGACATTTACCCAGAACCACCCGCGACAATAATGATTCAACCCAGAATTCCAAGGGGCGGGGGAGACTGCGGGAACTATGGGATAGCTACGGAAAAGCTACCCACAATGCAACACTTCAGAAATCGACGTTAGCCTGGACCATGGACGCACAACGCCGAATTACTGTGCCTAGTGTGGCAGCATGAAATCGAATTATAATATCAGTTTTTAAAACCGATTTTAGCTAATTCGATATTATCCCGTAGTGTAGACGTGGCCATAGTTTAACTCCTTAGCAGAGCCAACACAACACGAAATTGAAACTGTTCTATGTTGGTTCATTCAGCTAGATTCCAGCCACAGGACCAAATTCCACCTTCCTTTAGATCTGTTCAGTGTTCAAAGCATACGAAAAGAGAGTGAGAGCCAAGTCAGTACAACATTAAGGCTTTATTTCCTTCCTGCACATGTGCTGTCCTCTTTTCATCAAGCGCTCCCTGAAACGAGAAGCCCCTAAGTTCCTAGACATTGGCTGTACAAAAGCATACCATCGTATTATGACATCCGCTATCGGGAAGCTATCATAACATCCCCTTTTCATGTTTGTTTGTGATAGGAAAATTAAATATGAACACTGTGACATGCTTCCATGTTTAAAATAGAGTGTATGTGAACAGGTCAGGGGAATGTCTCGGAACATAGGGATTCTACTTTCAGATCTGACTAAATACACACAAGGAAGCGTGATGAGGGGTCCCGTCCTTCTCTGCCTCCAACTGGAGGGGTTGCCACCCCTGACACACCTCCCAAAGAAAAGAATCACCTGCGCAAGTGAATTTAGACTCTGAGAATGGCTAGAAATCCACTCAGGCTCCGGTACCAAGCAAACCAGCAAGACTTGGTCCTCCATGGCTAGAAGGAGGCAGGAGGAGGTGGTAGCCAACCAGGACCCTTCAAGTGAAATAAGAAGGCTTCTCCTAAGGGGAGTGCTTTGTGAAGCGGAGACAGGGAGGAATTTTCCTGGTTCTAACCCCAAATACTCAGGCCCAGATCAAGGCCTAACATCGACTGACCTTCAGTTAAAGCGTTAAACAAACTGTTTATTGTTTTGGCGTTTGAAAGTCCAGGTGGCCATTGTTGAGTTTCAATGTGGATTAATTGCTAGAGGACTAGCAAGGGGCTCGCCTTATGAGACCCTTGCTCCTGGCGAGCTGTGATAGGAGCACATTTGAAGCCTGATCCAACACCCCTTGAAGTCAATGGGAGCCTTTGATTGACATCAGTAGGTGTCAAGCACTTGCTGTGTAGAGAAGGTGCCATCTGCACCCGGTCACTTTACAGAGTAAGAGCTTTGGTGACCTATCCTGCTAGGATGCTGAATGCTCCACTTCCAGCCAACTTTAATGGCAGGCAAGAGTTCTCAGCACCTTCCAGGGGCGACATTAGCTTGTCTTGTGAACATTATGATGCAATTCAGTCCATCTGTCTAAGGCCTCATTTAAATTGGTTTTTTGCCCCTACATCAAGCCCAGCAGTGTAGAGGCATCAGTGCAAAACCATGAGTAGGCAGGCAAAGTCCTGATAAGTTGTGACTCGTGCTGGCGTGCTTGTCCAGCTGTCAAGCAGAATTCAGCAAATAGCAGCTAGCCTGTCTGTCAGTAGAGTCTAGTGGTGGAGTGCTGGACTGGGGATGAGAACCTGGCTTCTCATCCTGGCTCTGTTGCTAAGTCAGCTGCATGGCTTTGAATTGAAGCACTTCATCTTTCTGGTGTGTTTTCTTCTCCCACCCTTGGTCTTGCCATTTAAATTGTCAATTTGGGGGGCAGGGACAGACTGCGTTGTACTTTGTGCATGAACAGAGCTCGCACAATGATCACCGGTTAGGGTGCCAACTTTACGATTTCTGGAAACTGGACATTCCTGATCTGCCCACTCCTCATAAGGCCCTGCCCTCTGCTCTACCCTGTTTCCACCCCCTCCCTTTGAGGCCCTGCATGCTTCCTCCCTGCTCCACCCTCCTTGAGGCCCCGCCCTGCTCATCCCCTTCTTGAGGTCCCAGCCCGCTCTACCTTTGCTTCCACCCCCTCCTTAGGCCCCACGCCACGTCCACTGCATCCCAAGGTCCACCCTCTGCTCAGCCTCTTCCCCAACCTGCCCCCAGCTTGGGGACCGCAGCACATTCCCACCACATTCAGTTTACCTGTCATGGGAAGGATGTTCTCGCCGCCTACTGCACCTGCCCTGGCATGTTCGGCCCCTGTCCCTGGCAGCCAGGCATGGGCAGTGGGCAGCCTGCCCCCACTGCCTCCCACAGCCATACCTCTCTCAGGCAGACCAGCGACCGCAGTGGGCAGCAGGCCTCTCATGCCAACCCGAGCAGAGTGGCCAGCAGGAGAAGAGGGTGGTCCTACCCCTTCCACTCCCTGGCACGTTTCTGGTTCACTCAGCCTCAGATAGGCCTGGCGGGGAGTGGAAAGGGTGGGACCACCTATTCTCCTGCGGCTGCTCGCCCCTGGTTTGTGTGAGAGCCCAGCCAGCACGGCGACTGTCTGCGAGAGAGCACCTGACTGTGGGAGGGTGGCTGCAACAGTGGGACAAGGACAGAGCTCCTCTCCCCACCTTGGCAGGCAATCTGGGAGGCACTTGCCCCCACATGTCCGCGCTACGCTTGCCCTGCTCCTGCACGGGGCAACCAGACTTTTGGTGTCCAGTCAGTGTTTCTGATTGGACATGGTCAGGTGTTGTTTGACTGACTTTCTGGTCGAAAACCCGACATTGGCAACCCTAGCACTGATGCAGCTTTGCTGGTCGCCAGCCCATGATGGCTGAGAGCCCCAGCAAAGAAAAGGCTTCAGTGACTTTCGTCCACCTTAAATTCATATGTAAAATAAATAAATGCTGCACTGTTTGTCAGTGATACAGGAGAGAAGGAATCATCCCCTACAGTAAAGGAGGAGAAGCCTCGTACCCCTAAGGTGGGAGGTCTGCTGCCACCACTGAAAATAGGAAACGTAGGGTAGTGGTGGTCGGACTCTCTGCTGAGGGGGATGGAAGGTGCCCATCTGTTGCCCTGACATTTCATCTCGGGAGTATGCTGCCTGCCAGGGGCCGCGTATCTGAAATGTTACAGAGGCATTGTCGAGGTTATCCAGCCTTCTGACTACTAACCCCATGCTACTCATCCATGTGGGCACAAATGATACTGCGAGGTGTGATGCTGAACGGATCAAGAGTGACTACAGGGCTCTGGGAGTACAGGTGAAGGAGTTTGGAGCGCAGGTGGTATCTCTGTTCGATTCTTCCTGTCAAAGGTAGGGGCCGGGCAGAGATAGATGCATGATGGAGGTGAATGCTGGCTGCGAAGGTGATGTACCAGGAGGGCTTTGGCTTCTTGACCACGGTGCTATTCGAGGAAGGACTGCTAGGCAGAGATGGCGTTCACCTTTCGAGGAGGGGAAAGACCCTATTTGCACACAGACTGGCTAACCTACTGGAGGGCTTTAAACTAGGTTCGACGGGGACAGGTGAGCAAATGCACAGGTAAGTGGGGAACGTGAAGACCTGGGAGATGGGTCGGAAACAAGAGGGAGCATGGGCTATAATGGCAGAGAGAAAGGAAGGTCAGGGCAAAACTGGGAGGCAGATCAAACCAGTATCTTAGATGCGTATAAACAAATGCAAGAAGTATGGGTAATAAGCAGGAAGAACTGGAAATGCTAATAAATAAATACAACTATGACATTGTGCGGCATCACTGAAACTTGGTGGGATAATACACATGATTGGAATGTTGGTGTGGCATG
>NC_133772.1:153525844-153542430 GCF_003597395.2 Chelonoidis abingdonii | reverse complement strand
AAAGGGCGTTGTAGTGTGGACGGGTACAGCGTTAAATCGATTTAACGCTCTTTAAATCGATTTAAACGCGTAGTGTAGACCAGGCCTATTAGAGCTAAAGAAAGCAGGTCTGACTGAATACACACCAGGAAGCTGTGTTGGGGGATTTTTGGCTGACAAGCCCTTAGTCAGTAATTTAGCTCCTCAACATTCAATGTTAATCCTCTTCATTGCCTTGACAAGATGCTTGAAATGCTAGTGTAATTCACAAAACTAGGTTGTTTAATCCACCTGATTTTCCTAGAAACCACCAAGCTGTTTCAAAGCTGAGGATCTAGGAATACTAAAAAAAACCCCCAAACTCCTATGGTGTCATGTATGACTATCAAGAAATCATAAAAAAATGGGGGAGGGGAGTACTTTCAGTAGAAACTGAATAACTAGGACACAGTCATCTCTGCTCCGACTGATTCCAGCATCGACTTGCCAATCTAATAATTACCTGTTTCATCTGCAGTTTATTACCCAGGAGCCATGCTGAATTTGTGACAGGAGAGTCCATTCTTTTAATGGACCAGCTTCTGTTGATGAGTGAGACATGCTTTCGAGCCTCACAGAGCTTGTGTTTCTCACCAACAGACGTTGGTCCAATAAAAGATATACCTCACCCACCTTGTCTTTCTAATATCCTGGAACCACCATGGATACCACCGTACTGCACACAATTAACATAAGAACATAAGAATGGCCATACTGGGTCAGACCAAAGGTCAATCTAGCTCAGTATCCTGTCTACCAACAGTGGCCAATGCCAGGTGCCCCAGAGGGGTAATGATCAAGTGATCTTTCTCCTGCCATTCATCTCCATCCTCTGACAAACAGAGGCTAGGGACACCATTCCTTACCCATCCTGGCTAATAGCCATTAATGGACTTACTTAAGCGCCATGAATTTATCCAGTTCTCTTTTAAACCCTGTTATAGTCCCAGCCTTCACAACCTCCTCAGACAAGGAATTCTACAAGTAGACTGTGCACTGTATGAAGAAGACCTGCTACCTATTAATTTCATGTGGTGGCCCCTAGTTCTTTTATTATGGGAACAAGTAAATAACTTTTCCTTATTTACTTTCTCCACATCACTCATGATTGTATACACCTCTATCATATCTTCCCTTAGTCTCTCTTTTCCAAGCTGAAAAGTCCTAGCCTCTTTAATCTCTCCTCATGTGGGACCCATTCCAAACCTCTAATCATTTTAGTTGCCCTTCTCTGAACCTTTTCTAATGCCAGTATATCTTTTTTGAGATGGACACCACATCTGTATACAGTATTCAAGATGTGGGTGTACCATGGATTTATATAAGGGCAATAAGATATTCTCCGTCTTATTCTCTATCCCTTCTTTAATGATTCCTAACATCCTGTTTGCTTTTTTGACTGCCGCTGCACGCTGTGTGGACGTCTTCAGAGAACTATCCAGGATGACTCCGAGATCTTTTTCCTGATTAGTTGTAGCTAAATTAGCCCCCATCATATTGCATGTGTAGTTAGGGTTATTTTTTCCAATGTGCATTACTTTACATTTATTAAATTTCCCATTAAATAACACATTAAATTTAATTTGCCATTTTGTTGCCCCATCACTTAGTTTTGTGAGATCTTTTTTAAGTTTTTCACAGTCTGCTTTGGTCTTAACTATCTTGAGTAGTTTAGTATCATCTGCAAACTTTGCCACCTCACTTTTTACCCCTTTCTCCAGATCGTTTATAAATAAGTTGAATAGGATTGGTCCTAGGACTGACCCTTGGGGAACACCACTAGTTGCCCCTCTCCATTCTGAGAATTTACCATTAATTCCTACCCTTTGTTCCCTGTCTTTTAACCAGTTCTCAATCCATGAAAGGACCTTCCCTCGTATCCCATTACAATTTAATTTACATAAGATCCTTTGGTGAAGGACCTTGTCAAAGGCTTTCTGGAAATCTAAGTACATGTGTCCACTGTATCCCCCTTGTCCACATGCTTGTTGACCCCTTCAAAGAACTCTAATATATTAGTAAGACACGATTTCCCTTTACAGACAAAAACCATGTTGACTGTTGCCCAACAATTTATGTTCTTCTACGTGTCTGACAATTTCACTCTTTACTATTGCTTCAATTACTTTTCCTGGTACTGATGTTAGACTTACCAGTATGTAATTGCCGGGATCATCTCCAGAGCCCTTTTTAAATATTGGCATCACATTAGCTATCTTTCAGTCATTGGGTACAGAAGCCGATTTAAAGGACAGGTTACAAACTATAGTTAATAGTTCTACAACTTCACATTTGAGTTCTTTCAGAACTCTTGGGTGAATGCCATCTGGTCCCGGTGACTTGTTTCTGTTAAGTTTATCAATTAATTCCAAAACCTCCTCTAGTGACACTTCAGTCTATGACAATTCCTCAGATTTGTCACCTACAAAAGGCGTCTCAGGTTTGAGAATCTCCCTGGGAATCTGCCTAACATCCTCAGCCATGACGACTCAAGCAAAGAATTCATTTAGTTTCTCTGCAATGACTTTATCGTTTTTAAGCGCTTCTTTTGCATCTCAATCATCCAGAGGCCCCACTGGTTGTTTAGCAGGCTTCCTGCTTCTGATGTACTTAAAAGACATTTTGTTATTACCTTTGGAGTTTTTGGCTAGCCGTTCTTCAAACTCCTCTTTGGTTTTTCTTATTACATTTTTACACTTAATTTGGCAGTGTTTATGCTCCTTTCTATTTACCTCACTAGGATTTGACTTCTACTTTTTAAAAGATGCCTTTTTATCTCTCACTGCTTCTTTTACATGGTTGTTAAGCCACAATGGCTCTTTTTTAGTTCTTTTACTGTGTTTTTTAATTTGGGGTATACATTTAATTAGGGTTGCCAGGTGTCCGGTTTTCGACCAGAACGCCCGGTTGAAACGGGACCCTGGCAGCTCTGGTCAGCACCACTGACCAGGATGTTAAAAGTCCAGTCAGTGGCGCAGGCAGACTCCCTATCTGGCTCCGCACAACTGTCGGCACCTCCTTCTGGCTTCTAGGCTGAGGGACAGCCAAGGGGGCTCTGTGTGCTGCCTATGCCCTCCGCGCCAGCTCAGCAGCTCCTATTGGCCCGAAACCACAGATAATGGGAGCTGAAGGGATGGTGCCTGTAGGCGCGGACAGCGCGCAGAGCCATGCGGCTGTGCCTCCACTTGGGAGCCAGAGGGAGATGTTGCTTCTTCCTGGGAGTCACCTGAGGTAAGCGCTGCCTGGAACTTGCACCCCAACCCCCGGCCCCACCCAGAGCTCACACCCCCAGCCAAAGCCTGCACCCCCCCATATCCCGTCCCCCTGCCCCAGCCTTGATCCCCCTCATGCATCTTGAACCCCTCATTTCTGGCCCCATCCTGGAGCCCACACCCCCAGCCCAGAGCCCGCACCCGTCCCTCCAGTACTCCAACTCCCTGCCCCAGCCTGGAGCCCCCTCCTGCACTCCAAACCCCTCATCTCCAGCCTCACCCCAGAGCCTGCACCCACAGCTGGAGCCCTCACCCCTGTCACATCCCAACCCGCTGCACCGGCCCAGTGAAAATGAGCAAGTGAGCAAGGGTAGGGGAGAGCGAATGATGGAGGGAGAGGGAATGGAGTGAGTGGGGGGCACGGCCTCCTAGACCTGGTGGGGCAGGGGGCGGGACAGGTCTTCTGCAACTACAAATTTGGCAACCCTACATAAAATAATTACGACAGGTCCATTTTTAAGATAGAATTTTCCTAAATTAAATTATGCCCAGAGGGGAAGGGAAATTTGGAGAGCTGAGACCTCCTGGCTGATACCTTGGCTGAACTTAGGCCTGCTGGGATGCAGGGAGTAAGGACACAGCCGAAGTGCCCAGGGTATACAGAGGTTGGTCCTGTGGACAGAGCACTGGATTGGAACATGAGAGCTGTAGACCGCTCCTGGCTCAGCTCTAGACTTCCAGCGTGACCTTGGGCAGGTCGCTTCCTCTCCTGTCTGCCTCAGTGCCCCCACCTGTAAAATGGAGAGAACAGTTTTTCCCTACCTCACAGGGAGTTCAGAAGGATCAAAGCCCATTCACGATGAGGTTGATGATAAAGGCCAGATGAGCAAAGTACTCACAATGGCAGCAGGCAGTCAGCAGGGTCACTGTAGCCATGTTGGCCTTAGGACATCAGAGAGACGAGGTGGGTGCGGTAATATCTTTTATTGGACCCACTTCTGTTGGTGAGTGAGACAAGCTTTCGAGTCACACAAAGCGCGGAGCGTGAAATCTACTCCAGCTACACAAGGTTCAACGAGGTAGAGCCTGAAGGAGCTGGGGAGATCACAGCCCAGAGCCAGTGAGCAGGAATCTGTGCAGCCCTCACCCGAGGCCTCTGGCCTGCCCCCACCACAGCGGCCACGTTGGCCCAGACCCTTTTGCAATGTGAGAGGGGACACAGACACCCTTGCCTGGCCACCCTGTCCATAGTGCTCCCAGGCAGTGGGAGGGATGTGCTACTGACACATTTCACCCTGAACCCTTTCAGAGTGCGCATCCCCATGTAGCTGTCATTTGTCGCGTGTGTACAGCACCAAGCACAATAGGGTTCCAAACCACACTGGGCCCCGCAGGTGCTACTGTGATACATGCTATAAAAACATCTTCACTGTGTGTATTTTTGTTGTGCATGTTTGTTATAAATCTATAAAGCAATAAAACAGTTCAAACTAAAATAAAACCTGGGAAAATGTAACCTATTAAAGCCAGGCAGAAACATTTTTCTATCTGTTCTTTTTCAGTTTGTTTAAATATACCTTCAGGCTTTTCCTCTTGGTTTAAGACTATTCTTTCATGGATAGGTTTCAGTATATATTAAAAACGCTAGTTGTTGCCAGCTCAGACTTCTGCAGTGGGCATCTAGGCTTTCTGTTTCATTAAGACAAATAAGTGCTAGCGCTGCTGCTCCCCTGTCCGTACATTGTTCATGGTACTGAGCAGTGATTTTCCATATCTGACTATCTTTGCATTCACCCCAGGAGGAAGGGTGAGCCTGGTTTATTAAGTTCTCATTTCTCAAAAAGCAGCAACATCTGGCACGCTGAGCCGTTTGCTGGCACAGCTCAGCGGAAAGGAATTCTGCAATGGGCGAGATTTGCCCTGCTCAGTAGGTGTCACTACAATCAGTTCTGGTGACAGAGAAAATATTTAAGGCAGCCAATCAAATAAATAACATCAGAAGTATGTAGTAAGGCAATCTGTGCTATCGAGTTTTGTTTTTTAATGGACGACCCAGATATTGAAGCACTTTCTCTCTATTTTCTTCACTCTAAACTACAATTTACTCTACTTTTCCATTACACAAGATTCTTCCATTAGATGGATACCAGGGCAAAACTTCATTTCTTGTGGCGCTTGACTGTGTGGGTTAGCTAAATCAAGCCAGGTGAAATAGATTAACTCGAGCACTTTATTTCAATGCAGCTTTTATAATCATGCTGACTAACACTTCCTCAGTTTGACTTCCCCCACAACTAGTCATATGGTACCCATGATCTGCTGAGGAACTGTAGTGCATCATTTATTAAGAATGCTTATGTTAGACACAATGCTGTCATGGGCCAGGGAGCTTCTTCAAAGGCTGCTTCGTGGGCTGAACATGAGGTGTGTTTGAGACCAGATGTATCACTTCTTTAACACAAATGGTCATATATTCCCTAAGATCGGTTCACGCAATTTCTTTGACACCAGCGGGACTGAGAGTGTGATATGCCCCCTGTTCTCCATGTCTCAAGTAGAGAAAACTCCATGGTTGTTCTCAACACCAGAAGCTGCTACCATCTCCACTTTAAATCAACCTATCAGTAGAAGCACCTAAAATAAATCATAGGCTAGAATTACAGTGGCTTGGACCCCTGGATACCTCATCTCTCTCACTTCACTGCATATGTGATACCACTTGCGAGAATGAGACCCTAAATAACAGCAGGGTGTTTTGCAAGTCCTCAGCTCTAGAATTTGATTCTCCTATGGTCTGACAGAGTCCAAAGTTTTTGACCTGCAGGGCACCACCTCAAGGCATCACTATTGTCCCAAGTTTCTCATAAGTGGGTGGGTTTAGTGGACCTTGAATTGTGGGAAAGGAGAAGAGCTGAGGTTTGGAGGAGTTGGGTGCATTGTAACTAAAATGCTCCTGGCTAATGGGAAGCATATAGTCTTTATTGCTCATGCATCCGCACCAAGGGAAAGCACACTGGAGACAATCAGACTATATTCTGTGAAATCAGAACAGTGGATGGTGGCCAATCTTTTCCTAGCTTGTTCAATGTGGCTTGTACAAGTGCATAAGTCAATGTCTGCGAGGTAGTATGATGTAGTGGATAAAGCATTAGACTGGGAGTGAGTGAACGTGGGTTTCTAATCACAGATGCACCAGAGGCCTGATGTGTGACCTTAAACAAGTAATTTCACCTGTTTCCCCACTCTTTGTCTTGTTCATTTAGATAGGAAACACTTCTGGGCAGAGACTATCTCCCACTGATGTCCAGCACGATGAAGCCCTGATCTTGCTTGGGGTTTCTATGCATTACTGGAACACAAATAATTATAGTTCAAAGTCTTATAAGCAAATATTCTTTTACCTTTACGCAACAATAGGCTTTTATACACCCCAGCTTTTATTTAAACCAACACCATTTGTCTCTCCTCATTACTGAACGATGAGGATGGACCAGATAACTAACAAGAGGGGCCCTTCCTAAATGATTCCGTGATCATTAACAATTGACTGTCAGGGGACTGAAATGTTTCATGCTTCAGGTTGACTCAGCTCGCTCTCTGGCAAAGATTTGGAAAGCCAACCCACCACCGCATATGGAGCTAAACATTTGTCACCACGTCACTTCCACACATTTCCTTTGGCTGCCGAAGCAGAATTTTGGGAGGGTCATTCATTAGAAATTTTGCCTACGCAACAGCACAAGGCAATAATAATGAAAGTGGAATTTGTCTGTGGCATATCCCCACCCCTCCAGAGGCTATGGTGACTTAAGTCAAAAATGTTAGCCTCATTCTGCAACTAGCAGATAGATTCTAGCACATTAAAGTGATACATTCATCTGACTATGGACCATTGGTAAGACTTTGCATCTTGACAAGTGCTAATGATATTCATAATCATTTGGCTGTAGAACTAGATAAAGAGATTTCGCATGCATTCATCTCCACCTTGATGACAACTAAAACAAAGAGAAGAGTATTTCATTAATGTCTATCATCCTTCTTGGCAAGACAAGTAAACTATTTTATCCAGACAATCCTAACTCCTGGAAAATATCCAATAAGGGTATTGCTCATCCACTACGACAGAGTAGCTATTTAGAGCTGGCTTGTTCAGAGGCCTTTATTCTTAACAAAACATTTATAGAACCAGTGTATCAAAGTAAAACATTTCTGGTCAAATAAATCACTCTGATTTTATTTGTAAAGCTTTAGACTTCTGTGTAAGATGCACAAAATACATGATAAGGTGGTCGGAAAGGTTTACCCGGATAAGTTCAAAGCTTTCGACCACATCATCCCATCATCTATTCACTATATGTGACATTGCTTACAGAAAAGATCATTTTAAAATGCTTCACAGAAATGGAAAGCTCTTATTGCTCCTATTTTTCATAACACCTGAAAAGCCAGGCTTCCTTAACACTCCCAGTCCAGCTATCTGAGCATGAGGGGAAGGAAAATTATAACCAACGCATTCTAGAAAACTCTAAAACTTAACCTAAAACCTACTTGTCCATACATAATAAAATTGTGTTTCTGAGGCCCAACATTCCCAGGGCCTACAAGATCTAGAAGCAACCACTCCTTCACGTTGGAAATTGGGGTCTCCAATTTGTAGGCTGAGGGCGCAGGTCCAGCCTGATGAGGCATGAGGCTATCTTTTTCATTCTCTGTGCTAACACCTTTCAGTGGTACCCCAGCCTCTCGCTACTGTACATTGCTAAATACTAAGAGGAAAGAAAGGATTACCCATTGTCAAGAGTGACAGAAGCGCCCTAAAAATGTGGCAGGGGGGCATTGACACCTGAACCATGGCCCCATCCCCATGCTGCTCCTTCCTCTGATGCCCCACCCCATGCTGCCTCTTCCCCCAGAGCCATCACCCTCACACTATTCCTTCCTCCTGATGTCTCACCCTTGCAAGCCTCTTCTCCACAAGACCTCATCCCCGCTCACTCCTCTCCACTCCCTCTCCCCCTTCGCTTGCCTTTATGTCTGATAAAAAGTGATGGGGACATAGCCCCCCGGACCTCCCATTTGGATGCCTCTGCCCATTGTGTTCAACCAGAGTTCCACATGCAGGAGAAGGACAGGAAATGGTTCTCAGATTCTCTTACAACCTTGATTCTCCACCAATGAGAACAGGTCTGATAAGTTACATCAGAAAAAGAGTGTCAATGTTTATTCCTATTTAAAGGCATGTCTTTTATTTCAGTGTTAGATGTTAGAGCTCATTACTGCCCGGAAACCAAAATATCGATCAGGGCCACTGGAGCTAGGTGGTGCTTTATGTGCACACAGTAAGATTCATTACTGTTGTTTGCAAGGTGTCGTAGCCGTGTTTGTCCCAGGATATGAGGGAGACAAACCAGCAGAAGATATTACCTCATCCACCTTGTCTCTCTCACACAGTAAGAGACAGTTTATATCCCAGGGAGCCTGCAACTGAAGGACGCAAGGCAGGGTGAAGGATTATTAACTCTATTTTATAGGTCAGGAATTAAGGTACAGAGAGGCCGAGTGATTTGCCAAAGGTCAAGCAGACAGTGTGTGGAATTTCTGAGAAATGAACCTCAGTCTCTTGGATCTCAGTTCAGTGCCCTAACCGTGAAAACCATCCTTCCTGCACCTGGTGCACTGTCCTCAGTTATGCAGATGAATGGCCTGATCCCACAAACCTTTCCTCACAATTCCAGTGAAGAAGAATTGGTGCTTAACACACAAAAGCATTTAGTGACTCTGGCTGTGTCTTCACTAGGCAATAAAGTGGGTCCTTAATTCACATTAGCTAACATGAGTTAAAATTCGACTGAAGACAAGGCAGTTTGGTGTTTTCACACATGCGATCAGGTCAAGTTAAAGGCTATGGGGGAGCCTAGGGTCTACCTGGACCTGTTAACTGATGTGGAAGCTACAAACTGCTTTGTCTGCATCAGGATTTTCCCCAATGCTACTTAACACAAGCTAAGAACACTTCCTTTCCCCTTGGTGAAGACGAGGCCTCTTGGGTATGTCATTGAGTCCAGTCCCCTGCCATCACTAGCAAGACCAAGTACTGATTTTGCCCCAGATCCCTAAGTAGCCCCCCTCAAGGGCTGAACTCACAACCCTGGGTTTCCCTCCCCTCTAGTCTCAGAGCCCAAGTCTACAGCACTACAAACAGCTGTGTAGACATTCGGACTCAGGCTGGAGTTTGGGCTTTGAAGCCCACGGAGGGTTATGGGTTTCAGTGACATACTCTAAGGAGAGCAAAACAGGTTTATCATCGACAGCTTCCTAATAAAGAGAAGTTAGTGGGACTGTGTGAGCGAGTCTAGGTTTGCAGGATTGGAGCTTTAATTAATTTTGGTTATGAAATTGGTACAGAATAATACTCTGAATACAACAGGTAGTAGCTAGGTCAACCGAAGAATTCTTCTGTCGACTGACTGTTATCTACACTGGAAGTTAGGTTCGTATAGTTATGTTGCTCACGGCTGTGGATTCTTCACATGCCTAAGAGACATAGCAATGCTGATGTAAGTTCTAAGTGTAGAACAGTCCTTGACTGGGTATTTGACTCATTGTATTCAACACTGGGAGAAAGAAGTCAATTCATGGAGAAGAACAACAACAAAAAAATAGTCAAAATGTGGACATATGGTGCCCATATTCCAAACATGCAACTCCAGCATGTTCCTAACTATTGAACACTTCCCTGCAATCCAAATGTCATGTGAATAGTCATCAGATGACCAAATGATGATGCAAATGCCACAAGGAACCAATACTTTGAATGGCATTATTGATTCCCAAGTACCACTGGAAAGAGCCCAGATCAAAAGAAATTAAAAAATAAAGTTCCAATGAATTCACTTAAATATTAACGTTATATAGATCAACGGTATCAGAGGGAACAAGAACAACAGGATGTCCCAAGCTTTGCTATAAAGACACATGCAAATAAGATATGAAGGAATTTGGAACTGATCCTGACCAATGAGAAATCTTGACAAGTGATCATAACAAGTGGTGCCATTGCCTCCATCAGGATATCAAAGTCCATGACAGAAGCCGGCTCCTACAGTTGAAGACAAAAGAGGCCGGAGGAAGCAAGAAGCAGCCAGCCAAGATCCATACATTTGCAATAACTTCCAAAGATCATGCAAATCTCAGACTGGCCTATTCAGTCACGTGAGTCATTGCAAACCATCTACATCATAGGATGCAATTCCTACCATCTCTTGCAAACAAAAAGATGTCAACAATAGATCAATGGTCAACACTTGGCAGTATGGTGCTTACGTTCCTTTCGTGCTTTAAGAGAGTCAAATTCTAAGGACAAAAGGAAGGCAAGAGGGAAATCACTCATTTTTAGAATAGAATCATACACTAACCACGGCTCCACTCCTGAAAGCATTTCCTCCTGTGATTAACTTTACTCATGAGAGCAGTTTCATTGAATTCACCTGCATAAAGTCATGCCTAAGTGCATACATGATTTTAGGACCAGGGTATGTGTTACTTCAAAAGCACCGTATTTTTAGATATTGAAGGCATTAAGTATTTCTCTTCATAAAAAAAAATGATGATCTTTCTGATGGGATTATTTTTTCATCTTATTCCCTCGTCCTGTAAGCATCTACTGTACATTTAGAGTGCTTTCATACTGATGTATGAAAGCTACCAACATGCTGCTTGCTGTTTTTGTTTCTTCACGTTTACTGGAAGTCCTGTTGCATTTTTATAGCTTAACTCTCTGCTCATAATTGTCAGGCTATCTCCTAACATATGGAAACAATTCATTTTCTTTGTCATTGTTTGGATCTGAAACTAGGATATTCTAAAATGTAGCTACACATGTATTTCCCTTAACTAATTACATAATATTTATCCTATTTTCTTTAAAGTAATACTTGCTAGCTAAGAAATGAAGAACTGCATTGCTTATAATAAACCCTGCATGCTACATTGTAATCTAAACTGTAGAGTTATATATGGCGAAGGACTAAAAGTTTTGAGTTACTCCCCTTGGCAAACATTTTTTTAAGGATTGCTTAAATAAGCAGTACAGAAACCAGATGTCATTTGGTAAGAGTATCTGAATGACCAAAAATTTGCTGTCTGGGTATTTTTTTACTTTATAAAAACATGAGAAATTCTTTGGATTTATATCATATTTAGCAGCTGTGAAACAGCGCAAACATCTGTTTGTACCTATAGGGACTTGACCTAAAAGGTCCTCATCTCTTAATCACCAAGCAACAAGCTAGTCTCATATACATAGTTTATTGTTTTCTTTTCAGCTGCCTTCTGCACTTCAAAGTTTTTATACTCTCACGTTCTATTATCATGGCAAGAACAATCCATTCATTACAAAACCTGATCATTAGATCTGCTGGTTGAATAGCCATAAAACACTATCGACTCTGAAATATATTCATAATGGCCCTTAAATTATGTCATCAAAACCAGTCATTTGTCTTTTGTTAAGGACTTTTTGGGTTTAAAAAGACTGAAAAACATGGAAAATGAAGAGTCTCTTGTCACTGCTAGTTACTACAGAAACAAGCTGGGTGAGGTAATAGGTGTTATTGGGCCGACTTCTGTTGGTGAGAGAGACAAGCTTTCAAGCAACGCAGAGTCTTTCTAATATCCTGGGCCTGACACAACTCTAACTACATTGCATACAACCTTGCTAGTTACTGTAAGAAAACAGTATTATTGTTCATGTACACACAGCATTCTAGTGACTCGAAAACCAGAAAAGTAATGGAGCTTTATCAGGCCTACCGTTCGTTAGGAATTGCCAAATTCAGAACGATAAGCTTATAAATTGATCCACTGTCTTAATTCAACTAGAGTGTAACCCTTACAGACATGGTCTTCTGAACCTGGCCTCAGTTTCTGAACTCTTATAAGAGACTAATAATGCTTCCTCTCACCCAGTCTTTGTTGTCTGGTCTCTTTAGTTTGTAAATGCCAGGGCAGGATCTGTCTCTCACCACGCATAAGTACGACACCTTGCACAAGGAGAGCTCAAAGAAAAGTCTTCTCAACATGTTGTTTATAGTATTTCACATATGTTCACACACACCACTGTTTAGCCAGGAGCAAAATTTGCAGCTTCTGTGACAAACTCGTCTCTTTTTTTCCCCTAATGTAACATCGACTTTGTGACTTCCATTTTTATGCAATGAGAGAAAGGTGAAAACAGTGCAGAAGAAAAGATTTGTGGTGTTTGGATGCGATAGTGGAATCAGCGCTCCCAAACATGCGATGTGAACTTAAACTATACTCTGAACTCAGTTCAAATGGGATACACTGTATGGCTCCATCCCATTACAGTACAAATAAATCATTTCTGGAAATTTAAAACAAATGGCCCAAGCAGAGATCTACAGACTGTCCAAATGGAAAGAGAGCTGCTTACTCTAAATGGCAGATGCAAGTAACCAATTAAATAAGAACGCAGAAAAAATAAAGAGCGTAACTTGTTTAGCAGAAATATATTGAGGGCCTCAAAAGCAAGTCTTCTAATCACTTTTTTTTTTTTTTTTTGGTATTCTTAAGCAAACATTTTTCTTTGCTTACGTTAACATGAAATGTATTATGACAAAGTTCTTATGGATGGCTATGCCTTTTGTCCATCACTGCTTGCAGATACATTCAAAACAGCTGGCAAATATTTTTTAAATTATGTAAAAGGCCCGCTTTGAAAAGAATATTAATATCCCTTTTAAATAGCAGTGTATTATATTAAATTAAGGGTAGGAATTTTGAGAACCAAAAAGGTGCTGCTAGCATTAACATTGTAGGTACTTTTAAATGCATTCATCTCAGGTACGTCTTGGAATTTATTTTGGCTATTTTGAGAGCATTATGGTGGTTGCACATTTAAAGAACAATGCAGATAATCACACATATAGATCAGTTATTTTCCTTACTACTGCTTCCTCAGACTAGTTATCCCTGGCAAATGTAAGAATGCTGTCAAAACCATATAATTTTGTCACTTAACAGGAGAGAGGCTCCTTACCTGGTCAGCATGGAGGAGATATGACTATATATTGCAACTGCAGATCAAGGGTGAGATTTTTCAATCACACTTAGGGGAGTTGGGCTCCTACATCCCACCAACTTTCAATGGCACTTAAGTGTCTAACTCCAATAGTCATGTGGTGGGATTTTCAGAAGTGTCCATCAGGGATTCTATTAGGCCCTTTCATAGAATCTATCAGCCATCCACTCTCAATAGCCTGCTCTCCGCAACCACAATCAAATTGGTCACCACGCATGGAAGCAAGGAGCAAGGGGGAGTCTTTTGTGTCCTCTCTCCAATACAGCTGAAGAATTCAAAGGTATCAAGGGGGAGCAGTGCAACTGCAGCACTAATGCCTAAAATGAGAACAATGACATTATAACAGGAGCATGCCAAAACACGCCCATCAAAGTACTGATGGGACAGTCCACAAAGTACATCACTCCCGGGCATTAGTTGTCCCCAAGAATAGACAAGATCTCTTTTAGGTAACCAGTCATTAGTAGGCAATGAGCCAGGTCCTGGAGAAGACTTAGAATCCAACTACCACAAGTTCTTATGCACTGCTTCTGCTGACTTAGAAGTACAAGTGTCTTGATTTTTACACATGGCAGTGACTAACTTGACTTGGTACTGCTACCCAGTGGGTCCATAAAGGTTCAAATGCTGCTCCTGGGCAGGGCAGGAGACATTAGGCTTTCGTGTCACACAACTGTCCACAGTGGTGTGAATGGGTCATTGAGGGCTGGCTAGACCCAGTCCATATCAATGAAGAATTCAGAAATGGGAACCCCAACAAGCGAGCAATAGGCACCTAACAGTGCGAAGTTCCAGCAGGCAGAACATGTGAACTCAGTAGGAGGATGACCGAGAGGTGACAGGAAGCAAAGACAAGAACTGGCCTCTCAGAGCAGCTCTCACCTGGGACCGAAAGACAGAGCCAAGATGGATTCTAAAAGCAGCTTGGCTGGGTGAACCCTAGTGTTGCCCAGTCTGAACAGTACCTTAAACTTTGCTTCTCTATGTTAACCTAAGGACGTTCAGATTCTGCATGGCAGATAATTAATAAAGGGATTTCCCTACACCCCCTATAGGGGGATGTACACTCCCCCTGAACTCCCCCCTCCCCCAGTAATCAACTAGTTACATGCAGTGTTACCAATTTAGTCATTTTCCAACACCTCAGCCCCATAAATTCAAACACCACCTCCAATTTCAATTCCTGGAGAAAAGACTAGCATGGTTACCAGTTTAGCAGCCTCTGTCATGAAGGACCTGCACAGGATTTGAAGTCAGAAGAAAGTGAAATCCTATACAAAAGTACAGATTTATCAAACCTGTGTACTTCCGATTCTCTGATATGGATCTGAAACATGGACGTTATTTGAACAAGACATCGGAGCCTGGAGGCATTTCATAGGCATTGCCAATGGTGACTACTAGGCATAAGGTGGTTGGATTTTTATCAGTAATAGGGATTGTATGATGGAGTATACAAACTCTGCACTGGTACAGAAGGAGTTAAAGGACAGTGCTGGTATCAGGTAGCCCCACCCCATGAACCCCGCAGTGCATGCTCCAACTGGAAACAAGATTGAAAAGGGAGAAGTCCTGAAGGCTCCTGAAGGAACAGGACTGTATGTGGAACCCAGCCAGGGCCACCAGTTTTAGTTTCCGTTTTCATTTTCTTTTTGCATTGTCTGGAACCAGAAGCAGAGGGAAGGAAGCAGTGGTAGGAAGCGACCCAGGGAAGTTAGCTCAGAAGACTCCTCCTGGAGACCGGCCCTGGGTTGGAGCCAGGTGGAGTGGGTGAACCCGGGCTCCCCTACCACTGCCCTATGACCGAATGGATGCTAACCGCTTGGCTCCTCAGCCCACTCCATTACAGATGTATTACTGAGACAAGACGTCAAGAGGACTGAAGTCGCCATCGGTCACCGCTGGCGAGTGCTTATTGGCCATATAGCCCATCTCAGAGATAAAGTCCCTGCACTTTGAGCCCTGAAGATTGGACCTGAGGTCAGGAGGGACATTGCTCAGCCACAGACTAGATGTGGCCACATGGTTGTCCTCGATTAACCTAGCTGCACCAGACCAATAATAACCCCGTGGAGCCTTCAGACACCTAGAATAAAGCTGCAAAATGTGGCCATGGACGCTTGGTGTTACAGAGCTTTGCTAATCGTTGTGGTTTTGAAAAGGCTGCCTGCTGTCACTGCAAATACTGTCTGAGAGCATTACGCCCTGAAGGGAGAGGGAACAAGCCTCCCGCAGAAGTCTGGCATGACTGAACTCGCTACAGGCCTGGAGAGAGGCAGAGGCCCAGTTTCAGAGCAATGGAGGCCGTGGACCTGCCCCTGTGGAACTGTGTGGACTATTTGGGTCTGGCACACTAAAAGGGTCCCTCCCAAGGAACGGGTTACAGGACAGGGCATAGACCAGATCCTGTGAATCCGTGACACAGCCTCTAGAAGAGGAGTGAAAAGAACTACGTTTAAGAATCCTGAAACACATCTAGAAATAAGTAAAGCTACTGTACCAAACTCTCACCTCCGCAATTGTAAAATAAAAACATGTAAATACTCAAAGAGTGCTGCAAATTTAAGCAAAACTTCCTACTTTATAGATAAACAATTGTTTGTTACTACGAGGGATATAGTGCATATGAGTCAGATTAGCTGCTTTTCACGTTCTCTTGCATAGTATACACTGCACATGCTAATTCCTTCTCTCTTTGTCTTTGGTTCTTTCTTTTGTTATGCACTGCATCATAGATTCTTTTGTTCCAGTTTATAGACTCTCACCTGTGCTGCCATTCAAACTTTCAATAGTGATCCAATGCAAGTAACAGAACATGATGGCTGGGGGGTGAGACAGCAAACATGGTGTCACGTGTTAATTTATACATTGATGCAAACATTTTAAATTCTTTGCTAGGAAACTGTGGTTCATCAGCTGCAATTAACCGCTGCCTGGATTCTGCAGCAAATAAAATAAAGATTTAGGATACTGTACAGTGTTACATGACAGTATGTTTGGCAATTTTCTGAAAGCTAGAACAATAATCAATAATTAATACATGCAAATTTCCAGTACAATGAAATAAGCCGAGTTTACTTTTCCCATAGATTCATAGACTCTAGGCCTGGAAGGGACCTCGAGAGGTCATCGAGTCCAGTCCCCTCCCTCATGGCAGGACCAAATACTGTCTAGACCATCCCTGATAGACATTTATCTAACCTACTCTTAAATATCTCCAGAGATGGAGATTCCACAACCTCCCTAGGCAATTT
>NC_133772.1:153433052-153525078 GCF_003597395.2 Chelonoidis abingdonii | reverse complement strand
TAGATCCTACCTATTATCAGATCATATCCCTTCCAGTAAGTAACAGAGACATTAATAACCACTCTCTGAGTACGGTTATCCAGCCAGTTATGCACCCACCTTATAGTAGCCCCATCTAAATTGTATTTGCCTAAGTATGAAAGCACTTTCCCTGCCACCACTGGCTCTGTTACTTGACTGTAGTGATATTTAAGAGATAGGGTAAAATTTTCAGAAGCACTTAAGTCTTGTTTTTAAAAGAGACTTAGACATTTATCAGCCATAAACTGTAACTTTTGAAATTGGAACTTATGCTCCTAAGTAATTAAGCTGCTTTGGAAAATGTTACCCTTAGACTAATTTCCATCACCTGTTGAAGGTCAGTATGGGTATGTTTATGTTACACACTAAGCCTGAGGTCTGACTCAGGTTTAAGCCCAATCCCTCCTTCCATCCACACACAAATCAGTTTTACTCAGCTCACCAAGCATGCAGGACCCATGTCCTAGGACACTGCTAGGTGGGGTGGGTCAGAACCCAGGTCCCATTGTGACTGGGGTTCAAGCCCTGTCATTTTGCAATGTGGACACAGGTCAAGCCACAGAGCTGAATCACAAGGTCCACGTGTGCAGTGTGGACAGTTTAGCACAGCTGTGAGACCCAGATCAGCAATTATAAGCTCAGGTTTCCAATGAAGTGTGGACACTCGAGCATGGGCTTGGAAACACTCAATCCCCAAAGCCGGGTCCCACTGACCCAGGCTTAGTGTGCAATGTAGACATACCCTACATCATTTCATAAGGCAGCTGGAGACTGTCCTCTCTGGTGAATGCTCTGAAGATTTCATTTTACAGATGCAAGAATTTCATCCTCTTTTAGTGATATTCCTTCTAGCAGTGGTAGCTGCTCTTGAAATAAGCGACGTCATTTGGTGTGAGCCATTGGGTCACTCATGCTTCGGATTGGAAATCGCTTTCTACAGGGCTGCTGCCGGCCAGGTTCCAGGGCCACCCAGAGGAGGGGGCAAGTGGGGCAATTTGCCCCAGGCCCCGGGCCCCTTAGGGGCCCCACAAGCCCTGGCCGAGAATCCCTTCCCTGGACACTCACCCGGTGGCAGTCTGGGTCTTCGGCAGCACTTTGGTGGTGGGCCCTTCACTCACTCTTCAGCGGCGGGTCCTTCAGTACTGTTGAAGACACAGAGCAAGTGAGGGACCCTCCGCCGCCACAGACTCAGAGCACCGTCCAGTGAGTTCAAGCACCCCCACTTTGCCTCAGGCCCCCTGAATCCTCTGGGCGGCCCTGCCAGGTTCTTTCAACCTGCATTGTTGGAATGGGAAGTGATGCCTCAAGGAGGTTTACATGAAGTATGTAATACTGTCTTTAATATTAGCTTCAGCACTTACTGAGGGTTACAGTTTATATGTTACCCTATATTAAACAATACTCGCTTCTATGCTAACAGAGCATTGCAATATTGTCCCCTTAGCTTCAATTCCAGGTATTATTGTAAACCTTCTGCCCCTCTGAGTTGGCAGCAACAAGGGCCGGGTTCACTATCCAGGGGTTTTGTTTCAATAACGCAATGCAAAACCGGCTTGAGCCCTCACCCAGTGACCTGGGACAATTACATACCACCCCCCCCAAGGCACCTCTAGGAGGCAATACTTCCCCTCTCGCAAGCACAGAGTATAAGTGTAGCAAAATCCTTTTAACAAAGGAGGGAAACAATGTGGCATTACATTGGGGAAACACCACAAACAGGATTCATAACATAAACCATGAGCCAAAGACTCACCAAGTAAGTTTTAGCAATGTCCTTTTCCCCTTAGGGTCTGAAGTCCAATCAATCACCCCAAAGTCTCTGTCCCTGGTCAGTGCCATCCCAGAGTTCAAAAGTTTATCTGCAGAGCTTTACTCCCCCAGTCTGGGTGGAAATGGGTGGGGGACATACAGGGTGTTAAGGGGCACCTTACGTGTCTGAGGCCGACTGCCCCGCCTCTCCGTGGAGATCTGCTGCAACCTTCACCACGACCGGCTCCACTCCACCAACTACGCCGCTCCTCCAGCCAACCCGTGAACCACTCCAGCCATCCCTGCAAACCGCTCCGCTCCACTTGCTCGCTGTTCTGTGGGCCACTCCAGCCATCCCACAACCTGCTGAGCTCCGCTCCTCTCCGCTCCACTCCACTCACTGTTCTGTGGGCTGCTCTAACCGTGCTGCAAACTGCTCCACTCTGCCAGCCGCTTAGCGATAGATCTTCAGGCTCCCCTACTAGTTTTAACACAGCACTCAGCTCAGTAAGTTTAGCTCTTTTAGTGATTTCAGTTCTTAGTGATTTCATCTTGTAGTAGGGGAGCCCCAGTGCTGGTGCACCATTGGCCCATAGTGAATTCAGCTTACCAGCCTCTAGATAGACTCCTAATGGAATCAAAATTAGCTTTACTCTTCAACAGTGGAGAGAGAGGAGGAGGTGCAATTGGTGTTCCAAGCCCTCAAAAGGGGCCCATACCATCAGGCACACATACCAAGCCCCAACCTCTCTCAATTCACTGGGTTTTGGAACCCATGTCTCTTGTCTAGCAAGTGCTACATAGTTGATGGTGGGACCCTCTGTCATAAAACAATTTCATAGTCCTTCATTCACATAATCATGGTAACAACACTTTATTCCTCCTGCCCCAATAACAAAGAAATTGGGGATCCCACAGCTGTCAAAGTGACCATTTCGGGCTGCTGTGGATTCATGCTAGGTGGAGTGGGTGTGCCTATGCAAACAAGATCAGTCCCTGAAATTATTTCTCACACTCGCCATAATTCACCACCAGATGTCAGGGTAGAGCTCATCCTGACTCTGTTTACATCGTTATTAGAGATGTTCAAAAAATCTGGGCCCAGATCTAATTATGTCTCCACCTATCGGATACTTCCCTGTTTGTCAGTCAATAACCCCACGTCTCGCAAGGACACTGTTATTCCTTTAAAGCACGGAGCAGCATTCGGGTATTACCTGACATCAGCAGCAGCTGGCAATCTATAAAGTTTCTCGTATCTATAGGTCAGCACTAAATATTCTATTAGAAAACAGTCCAAAATTTCACAGTTAAGTGCCTCTGCTTTCCTGAATTAACAGTCCTGGAAAACCTTAAACGCATCAGTTGCCTAACCTGATTATTTTGTTTAAATCAAAGAGCTGTCTATTGTCACCCATATTCTGCTCTCCATAACTGTTGGGTTTAGTCTTGTAGCATTGTCCAAATGCAGTGGAAACTGTGGGTGCTCAGCATTTCTCTCATATAAGGCCATTTATTTAGCTATCTAACTATGGATTTAGCTGCCTAATATTCAGCACCCTCATTTGAAAATGTTGGCTAAAAAACACCGTTTTTCTGTCTCAAACGTTATACGAACCCCTGGAGTCAGAACATTTCATCAAGTTCCTTCCATAAATCTCCATGATGTGGTTAGGTTTATCAGTGATTTTGCATAGTCTTTTTGTTTGCTTCCAGAGATGGCAGGGTGTCTATAGATTGTTCGATCTTGCAGTGAAAGTCTTTTTTATAGTTCATTTTCGGAAATCATTTCAAATGCTTCACCACCATTTCTTTGGGGGTTTTATGTCCAACTTCAAACATCATTTTGTGGTGCTTATCAAATAGACTTTTGCATATGTATCTAATTTAAAGGTTACAGCGGGTTAACCTCTACTCAGACCACCCAACAGGAGGTGTAGGAATTCTACTATTGAGGTATTTGGAACTCTGAATAATTGCAGGGAAAAATATTATTTGTAAAGGATGAGAACTAGTGAATGCTGCTGGTAATTGTTTATATACCTCATCGGAGACTCAGCCCTTTTTCTTGCTGACAGCACAGACTTCTGTCCTTCGCTCTCCACCAGCTGTCCCCTACTTGGTGCGCAAAAAAACAGACCATGAAAACCAGTACCTCCAGCTTCATCCTACAACCTCCTAGACTGGACTTGCAGAGAACCTTCTCTGTGCATTGCCAACACTGTGGGCCTGATTTGTAAAGGTCCTTCCTTATGTGTTCATGGTCCCTTGCTCTTCTCTGTGTGTGTAGTTAACGTTCCTCTCATCCTGAGCCCACCCATGCTTTACCCTCTCCCACCCCCTACATGCTGCTGCTCGTGGGCCCCCTACAACTGCACTGCACTGCATTGGTCATTCTGCATCCATCCTCCAACACCCTTCAGGAGCAGCGGAATTGCATGGCAGAGGAGAGCTAGACTTGCCCCTTACTGCATTTACTCGTGCAGACAGATCTGCTGGCTGGCGCTGCCTACAATTGCCTGCTTTGCACATGGCACTGCCAGTACAGAGCTTGCACATTCTGATTCAGTTACTGGCTAGGCTAAGAATTCTTGCAGTCTCTCTGGGTCATGTGGTTGCTGCGCACCTGCAATCGCTCTGACCCGTCTATGAAACTTGCAATGAAATGAAATCATTTTACAATGCTCCAGCTCATCGTTTTGTAGTTTATTTCCAAATATGGGTGATTTAAAAGCACTGGTGATTAACTAATCACTTGGACCCTTTTGCTTTAAAAAACAAAACAAACCAAGAATGGCTCTGAGTTACAGGTGCACATAAAACTTGTTTAAATTGACAGTTTGAGGAGTGCCAGGAAAACAAAGGACGCTTTGGCCAAATGTTCTCCAAATATTTGAAAATATAACTGAACAAAACCCATCTTTTTGGACTCAACTATGT
Organism: Chelonoidis abingdonii; assembly: GCF_003597395.2. Taxonomy (NCBI): domain Eukaryota; kingdom Metazoa; phylum Chordata; order Testudines; family Testudinidae; genus Chelonoidis; species Chelonoidis abingdonii. The sequence continues at coordinate 153,520,368 of NC_133772.1, read as the reverse complement.
AGATCTTAGCAGATGTGTCCAGCCTAAACAGAATACCAGGCACCTGGATCTTTTCGTATCTGATGAGAAAAAATGAACAAGGCTGCACAGGCTGGATGAAGCAATTGGTGTTTTCCATCACTGACTTCTCTGATGGCTAGGAATTATTCTCAGACATCGGAAAGACCAGGTCAATCTATTGGTGATATTATTAATTACAAATATGGGACCCAATTTCTTGCGTGCATAGTGAACTGGGAGTCTCATTGAACTTAATAGGACCATTCCTACGCTTAGGGGTCAGCATGTGCATATGTCTTTGCAGGATTGGCGCCAATGCAAAAGCAGCTTTAAATAGGAAAGAGACATCTTTGAATAGAGGATAGGGGAGAAGGCTTTGAAGAAATTAGAGGAGTCATTTCTAAGACAGTTGCGATGTAAAATGACACCATCTCATCTGAAATTGTTAGACAAATATAAAGACAAATGAAGGAATCACATTCCACAGTTCCATATGGAAGTGGGCATGGGGGTTGAGCCAGGTTCTTAATCAGTATGTATCACTGGCCTGGTAACAATCTTCAGTTATGTTAAGAGTGTTATAAAGAGGACAATGATCAATTGTTCTTCATGTCCACTGAAGGCAGGACAAGAAATAATCAGCTTAATCTGCAGCAAGAGAGGTTTAGGTCAGAGATTAGAAAAAAATTCCTAACTATAAGGATAGTTAAGCTCCGGGCTAAGCTTCCAAGGGAGTTTGTGGAATCCCTGTCACTGGAGGTTTTTAAGAGCAGGTTCGACAAACACCCATTGGGGATGGTCTAGGTTTCCTTGGCCCTGTCTTAGCACAAGAGGATGGACTAGCTGACAATTGGAGATTCCTTCCAGCCTGACATTTCTATGATTCTATTATTTGCAAGGGAGGTGGGGGCAGGGATAAAGGCCACTTACAGGGCTTTCACTCCATTAGTATATATTTAATTTTTTTGCATTACAGGGCTCAATCCTACTCCAATGGAATTAGTGGCAGACTCTCCCCTTGAGTCGGGTGGGAGTGGGACCAGGCCCCCAATTTGTAACTATTAACCTTGTTATTTTCAGATTATTTACTCGTCACCCTTATAATTCTCACGGGACACATTCCAGTTTGGGGCTCTTGGCTAGGACATGGCGCTGCAAGGATTTACTCCTGCTTGCCTTCCTCGAGTGGGCAGTCCCACTGGCTTTAGTGGGAGTAACTGCTTGGGGAGTGGGAGCAGGTTTAGACCATAGGACTGTAAGTTCTTTGGGACAGAGAGGGTCACTACCTAGCTCAATAGTTTTCAGTGTTTTCCATACCACCACCTGTCTCCCATTAAGCAGTATGGGACAGGCAGGGTGATCATAAGCCACTGGCACCAGTTCACAACAACTAGGTTTAGAAGCTCTCGCCCTTCCTAGACATTTTCACAGAGCCTATCACAATGGGATCAGGACTTGCCAGAGGCCCTCAGGCATTATTCCTATATCAATGACTCAGCCTGACCTCTGAATTCCTGTAAACAAGTGTTTATGATAGGAAAGAGTGTCATTTGCCCAGCACATCCCTGTGGAGGAGTAAGGTGCCGTTTGCCCCACTGCACAGGCTACCCACATACAAGGCTACCCATACCACTGGGAGCAAAGCATTCTGTTGTGTCCCCAGCACACACACAGAGAAGTTAGATAAAAACATGAAATACTTTTGCTGGAAGGTTGCAATGTAGAATTCAGAATGATAACACACAAGAATCCCAGAACAGAGAGAGAGAAAGCAGGCTGCTGCCTAACACAGAGGCACTATTCACTCATCTTACTGTAGGCTGGCTCTTTCCAGCCTGATTCTGATGGCATGTTTCTCTACAGAGCCCCCTAGGTACCAAGCAAGATCAGGAAGGAACCACCACACACATATCATCATCACCATTCTGATGTGATAGCTTGCCATTTCAACCCATTCTCAATACACTACACCTCCATGGGGCCATCAGTCCCCCATGCACATACGTGAGCAAGGAGAGATGGCAAGGAAGTAGCTAGAGCATTGACACCATCACTTCTCAGCCAGCAAGGAAGGGGAAACCACTTGACCCAGGAATGGGCTGATACAGATGAGTTCCCCCCAAAGCAGCGGAATGAATTGTTACTCTGAATCACACTCTGAGCCTGGGCCAGCTCCTACAGCTGCTCAGTTACATGCTGCCTTTTACTCACAGCAAGTGGTAAATTCACAGTCGAATCTGCTGGAAGTCAGGCCCCAATTCCTGGCCTAAAGAGCATGGCTAGGCTGATGCTACCATAACAAAGCACACTGCTCCATAATATCCTCATGCTGCTTGCTCCACTTTACCCCCTGCAAACAATTTAAAAGAAAGCAGAAGGGTGCACAGTGCAGCATTCGCTGTCCATTCCAAGAGCGCTCACTTCCAGAAACCTTTCTCTGCTCATTAGAAAGCTTGATGGAGAGCCAGGGCAGACCAATGCTCTCCTTCATCAGTGCATTAGCCATCTCCACAACTGGGACCACATCACTCTTTGGACACATAGGTCGGTCATGGGAAGGTCAGAGTTGTGCTTTGAACTGGTCTGCCAATAAGGCAAGTTGGGTTTTCATTTTTTATTGTGGGTGTTTTTTCTTGGGGGACAGTAGGCAGTGGAGTAAGCTGCACAGCAAGGCAGATACATTTAACTTGAGCTCTGGACACTGCTGCAAATGTATTCTAGCTACATCATTTGCCACTCAAGTGAAGCCAACTACAGAGCAGAAATGGTCGGAAAGATGTTTATTTGTATTACTCTGTCACATACAAACACCCATCATGAACCACAAACCCAATGTGCTAGGAGCTGTACAAATGCAGAACACAATCCCTGCCTCCAAGAGCTTCCAGTTTAAGTAAGCTTAGAAATAAACAAATATAGACCCACAGCCACACCTAAGCTTGATTACAAATGAACAGCATAGGCCAGATTCTGCCACCCTTAATCACATTAAGTAGGCCCATGTTTCCAAATAGTCCCACTGAAGTCAATTGGGCTCATTGTGGAAACACATGCTATGCAATGTGAGTAAAAGGTTAGGGGTATATTAGAGGAGTGGGTGGGTGAGGTTCTTTGGCCTGCGCTGTGCAGAAGGTCAGACTAGGTGATTGTGATGGTCTCTTCTTACTTTAAAGTCTATGAGGCTAAAACAGGCAGGACCAAGTCAAAATAAATATTTGAAGTGCCCAACTGGAGGAAGCAGCCAGAAACAAGCAGCACAGTCTCTATCCCAGGCCCCTGCAGCCAGGAAGGGTAAGGTACAAATTTTAATGGGGAAAAATGGACATCAGAATGAAAAAAAGCATAATAAAAAGAAATATGAATTGACTTTGAAATTAGACCCATCAACTGCCTGAGTGGCAAGACTAACAACACACAGACTAAAGCACAACTGGATGTGGTTAGCATTTCTCGGGGACCTGTAGAGCTAAATAGATCAGGATTTCAGAATGACTGACAAGGGTGGCAGAAGTATAGAGTGAAAGAGCCTGACCATGCTGTCAGTTGCATTGATGTAGGACCAATTGCATTGGTGTGAGATCAGACTGGAGTCCCGATGATCTCTAAAGGAAAGAACTACTAGGCTATTTACCCGATCTAACTGCCAGAGTAGGCCTGATGCTGGCATACATTTGGTACTGTTTGGTCCAGTCCCAATAAACTGCATTGGGTTGGGGCGGGGGCGGGGGGAGGTAATTTCATTTTTATTGGGTTTACATTAACGGCACATAGGGAGGGGGTAGCAAGTCTACAGATCATTGGAAGCCCACACAGATCATCCAAAACAAAGACAAGTTCAGAAGATGTTGTTCATTTGCACCAATGACTGGAATACCATGTTCTGTTGTTTTGTGAAGGGGAACAGGTCCACTAAAGACTGCAAAGGCAGTGCATCACACGTGTGCCCCTGTACCCTTTGTGCAACATGCTCTATAAGCAACGTACTCACTCATTTACTTCGTCAGCAGCTGGTTTGATTATTTGCACCATTTCCGAGCTGGCTAGGCCACAATTTTCAAAAGCGGCTAGTGACTCTAGAAGCCCAGCTTGAAACACCTGACCAGGGCCTGCTTTTCAGAGAGTGGGTGCTCAGCATGGTATGGGAAAAGTAAGCTGTTCTGGAAACATGTCGGCAGCCTGAACCAACACGAGTGACAGAGACCCCAGGCATCTCCTATTAGATAGGCTTGAAGTCCTCTTGCACAATAGTTAAACATGCACAATGAGAACGTACCAGGTCTTGGGGGCGAGGGTGGGGAATATAACAGGAGTTACAAGTACTTACGGTCAGAAAAGAATAAAATACAGCAAACATCAGACAGTTACAAAATGGCTGGAGCTTGTTAGTTTCTGTCAAATTTAAAGGGCCAGTTCCAGGACAGGCATGTATGTTGGGTGTGCCTATACAACGGAGAAGGCCAACAGGGCTCAGACTGTTACAAACAGTCGAGCTCTTGGTGTAGGGGGTGTTTTCTGCATCCCAGGGCTATCCCCACACAGACCACCATTGGCGTAGGGCTGTACACGTTACTTATTAACAACAGGTAGCATTTCAAAGTCTTTACTTAGCCAGAACTCCCCTGGGCATTATGTGATTGAGTTAACTCCCACCGACTGCAGTAGAGTCTTGTCTGAGTAAAAACTGGGTTTTGGAAATTCAGGATTTAGCCCAGTAACACTGCTTAGTTTTTGTGTAACCCCCAAATCCACAAAAAGAGCTGCACAATCATTACCTAGCAACTGCTTAACACACACACACCCCGGTCAGGCTGCAAGGTAGCCAGAGACAGCTTGGTCCTGTGGAACAGGGCCACTGACTTGGGAATCCGGAGATGTGGGTGCAATTCCTCCCTCTGCTACTCACCCACTGTGTGGTAACAATGATAACTACTTGTGATGAACTGGGACTGTTCTTAATGTTTGCTCTGAATACTGTGTTGGTGCCTCAGTGTCCCCTAGGCAGTTCTTAAGTATCTAGGTGGTGGGATAAGGGTGTGTGATTGCTGGAGAGCAAAGGGCCAGTGCACCTAAATGCCTGGCACTCTTTCTCCTAGCAACTGATGGCCTGGGCCCCTCCTCTGCAAAGGTGCCAACTGAAGGTGTTGGAGACAAAGGGATCAGGTGACCTCCTGGCCCGGGAAAGGAGCTGAGCAGAGAGGAGGGGCTGGAAGGGATGGTTAGGCTGGAGCTTGATGGGGATGAGGAGTGAAGTGCAGACCTAGGGGTCTGGCTCACTGCCCCCCAGAATGGACCCGGCCGAGGGGTCTGGTTCGCTGTATCTACAAGCTCTGTTTTAGACCCTGTTCCTGTCATCGAATAAACCTCTGTTTTGCTGGCTAAGAGTCACGTCTGACTGCAAAGTGGGGGTGCAGAACCCTGTGGCTTCCCCAGGACCCCGCCTGGGTGGGCTCGCTGTGGGAAGCACACGGAGGGGCAGAGGATGCTGAATGCTCCAAGGAGAGACCCAGGAGGTGAAGATGTGTGAGCTTCTTGCCCTGAACAAGTCTGCTCCAAGGGAGAGGAGGCTCCCCGAAGTCCTGACTGGCTTAGTGGGGAGCAGTTCCAGAGCATCGCCCGGGGACTCTGTGACACTACTCCACACAGGCAGTCTGCTTCCCTGTCCTTACTGTCTGGTCTGTTTAGACCATAAGATCTTAAAGGCAAGGATTATCTCTCACTCTGTGTATGTCCAGCACCTAGCACAATGTGGTCCTGATCTCAGCCAGTGCCTGTAGATGCTACTGCAACAGAAATGAAAAGCTAAGTAGTATTGTGCTAATTTTACAAACTAGAAACAGACACAGAGATGACCACACTAGGAAGCCAGGATCAAAGCAAGGATTATAACTCATATATTCCCCTTTTTCCCAAACTATTTTCACTTGATCTATTTTTTATGGCCATTGGATTGACTGTCTGCATGAAGAAAGGAGGCTGAGGAGGGCTGCTTTTCTGTGAATTATCTGGGGGAAGTTCTACAGCCTGTGTTACGTAGGAGATCAGACTAGATAATCACAATGGTCCCTTCTGGCCTTGGAAACTATGAAACAGACATTCCCAAACTGCGGTCCTGGGACAACTGGTGATTTGCAAAGCAATTTCTGGTGGCCCATGGAGGATTGATTGGTCACATGTTGCTGGCTCCTCCTCCTTCTTTCCAGCAGAGAGAAACAAAGCCAGTGGGTGGGGAGAAGAAATGAAGAGCAAAAGCAAGACTGTGTGAGTAATTGTCTTCTCAAAGGTCAACCCACTGACTGCACTAAAGACAGCTAAAAATGCACCATCGCTTTCCTAGGATTTCTTTTCAGTATAAACAATAGCTATAGTCACCAGGGGAAGTTATGTGATAGCAACCTGGAGGAATGGTGGACTATGAAACTGCCATGAGAGAGGAGGTGTCCATGAGGCAAGCTTCATATTAAGATGTGTTTCGCACACTGCAGAAGCTTGAGAGCCCCTATATTAAACTATTGCTACTTTTTCCATTCTAATTCCGCACTGCCTATTGGTTTTCAGCCTGATGCGAAACATAACCAAATTGCTGCTAAAGCAACCGTGCCATCTTTAGTGGCTTGCTGCAGGACCGTCTCTGCTCTCCGTCTTGAGGCTGGTAGCATCTAAGAAGTCCCTATCACCAGGGTGATGCAGCACGGTGGTTTTTCTCAGGATGCTACCCCCCCTGTAACTCTTGCAATCCAGAGTAGAATATGTTACACAGGGCAGTTCTGACCCTGAATGTGTTTTGGATATGGCTGCCTGCAATGAAATCCTATTTATTGACATTACACTTAGAGGTGTGCCATAAATTGAGTCCTCTGTGTTCTTCTGTTTTCCACCGCCACAGATACTTAAGTATGGGTGCCGGTCCTAGACGCAGCAGAGAAAAAAATTCCATACGTGTGTGAATGGGCACTCTGTGTTTGATTCTCCTATTCAAAACACTCCAGGTAGTCAGTAATAACAACACACAAATCAGACAAATGGGAAAGGGAGTTTTCGGAGCTTCCGCACGCCTATCGTTATAAAGGAACCACTTCCTTGCTGTGCATCTGCACTGCTGCCTCCTTCTCGTAGTGGCTAGGTTCTGATGTGGCATTCGGAAAACAAAACCACACTGCGTAACCGTGATAAATGCAGACCCCCATCCAAGGCCTTGCACAGCAGCAGTGTTCGGCCTGCGATGATGGATGCTGTGACTGTCTGGCTGCCGACACTATATTCCTTTCCCTCTCCTCCCCCACTTCCACAGGAGGCTCTGATACTTCCAGGGCAGATCTCCCCGGTGACCAGGTTAGCAAATGCCATCTGAGCCCTGCTCTCCACCAACGAACGTAAACAAAGAGCTGTGGTGCTCAGGGAGTGCTACAGCCTTTTGAGCAAAGCCAGCTGTACAGGTCAGGTGAGCTCCTTTCTGGCTGTGGTGGACTCAGCTCCTTCTCTCCTCCTGCCTGCAATCCCAGCTTCTTCCCACTGGCCTGCTCACTGTCTCTTCATCTGCCCAGACCCGCCTCACCCACAATCATCACCCCTCACGGGGGTCCAAACCCTGAAATCCTTCCTGGCCAAATATCCCAACTTAATGTAACCCTACTGTCAGGTGGAGCCAGCAGCAGCCAGGGACAGGTTAATATCTAGGAGTTCCTTTCCATCAATACAACACAGAACCAGCTTGAGCCCCCACCCAGTAACCTGGGAAATTTACACACCACCCCTGGGTGCCTCTGAGAAGCAATACTTCCCCACTCGCAAGCACAGAGTCTCAGTGTAGAGAAGAAACTTTTAATAAACGGAGGGAAGTGACTCTGTGTTAATTTAGGAAAACACCGCAAACAGGGTTCATAATCATAAACCGTGAGTAGAAGACCCACCCTCAGGTAGGTTGGGTAGTGTCCTTTTCCACTCAGGTTCTTAAGTCCAGCAACCCAAAAGCCCCCTTCACATGCCCTACCCTTCTCTGCACACCACTCACAGTTGCTGTCCTTGGTCAATGGAGACTCAGAGATGCAGAGTTCACCTCCCACCCCGGGTGGAGGCGGGGGGTAAAGAGGCACTTTATTTGCTCCACTGGTCAGGCATTTGCTCGCTGCCCCTCTTTGCCAGCCATCCTGCTGGCCACTTGCCAGTCACTCTCACTGGCCACCTACTCACCATTCTCGCTGCGCCTATCCACCAGCCACCCTGCTGGCCACTCATGATGCCTCTCCACCAGCCACCCTGCTGGCCACTCCTCATGCCTCTCCACCAGCCACCCTGTGGGCCGCTCATCATGCTTCTCCACCGCCCTGCTGGCTGCTTGTTGCACTTCTCCACCTCACCAGCGACTCATTCATCAGCTGACTGTCTGTCACCATCTGCTGCCACCTGCCTCTCTGCTGTGGCCTCTACACATCAGTCTCTTTGTAATTTCCAGCTCTGGGTAGGCAGGGCAGAAACACTGCCCCCTCTCAAGTGATTTCAGCTCTCAGGGATTTCCAGCTCTGGGTGGGCAGTGCAGAAACACAGTCCTACCACAACTGGTTTCAGTTCTGGTTGAGCAATTTAACATAACAAAAGAGGCTCCTAATGAACCCTATTTACCTTCAACAAAAGTGATCCAAGTTATCCTTTCAGAGTAGTAGCATAAATCTGGTTGGAGAAAGCATCTGTCCTGACTGTTGAATCAGTCTTAGAGAGAACTCTTATTGAGGGTATCCAACCTCATAGCTGAGAGGTCGATCAGTCGGTCGGTCCGTCTGTCCGTCACTCCCTCACTCCATTTTGATAGGGCTCTGACATTCGAGCTCTTGGCTTACCGAGGTTCTTTCAACTAAGGGTGACCCCCTCATTTGGGACAGGTTAAGCACAGTCCTGCTTTTCTGTATTCCCACAATAATTACAACATTGGTAATCATATTTCACTACCCCTGCATTTAGTACTAAGGTGATTTGTACCAAACCCCAGCCAAGTTGATCACTTTGACACCGTAGTATCTGCTGAATATGTAAGCAGAGTTGAAGTAAACTGTATTTAGATAAACACACCCAAGTCTCTCCCCCTCTCAGTTAGCTCTCAGGAAAACATTAATTCAGACCCTGCTTACATTAAAGATATTAGCCAAGCTTTTGGGTTAATTTCTGGTGGTGCTTGTACTTTCCCATGACTGTCTCTCAGGCTGGCTAGCACTCCTTACAGTACCTCAATAGGCTATTATGCACAAGGGCCCTTGCTCACATCAGAAGAGCATGAACCATTAAAACTCATGCAGGAAACTGCACTACAAGAGCCGTGTGCAATATGCAAGTGACCGACTCCTGCAGCTACACCCACTGCTAGGCCGCTGACTGACAGCACAGTAGAGTGGTTTGCAAGAAGGGGCGCCACTCACCCAGAGCATCTGGCTGGCCCCAGCCATGAGAACAGTCATGAAAACAAACTTCTGGGATATTCTAGTGACATAATGTGTGGGCAGGGGGACAGGCTGGGAGGTAAAACAACAGTCACTTTGTTTACTCATCTCCCTAGAATTGCGCTGCTCACTCTCCAGCATGCTCCATCAAGGTAGTTCCCACACACACAGTGGTTTTCAGTGACCCAGCAGGGCTGGTACTGGTTGGATCACGTGCTGGGCCCTGACCTCTGTGGTTTCCCCATTGCCAATGTGCTGCCTGAGGCAGCTTGCTGGCCTCTTTTCTGCCCACACACAGCTGGGCGGAGTATAGAGCAGAGTGGCTTGGCTTCCAGCCATGCTCTCTCTCTCTGTGGTCATGTCTATTTTTTGATGCTGCACGCTGCCAGAGCACAGCCGCCACGCCACGCAGGGCCAAGCACAGGGACAGCAGAGCAGCACTCTGGGTTCTAGTGTAGCTTGCACGTGTTTCACCACTGTGTGGTGCACCTTGCACAAGTTTCTTGTGGCACGGCCATCTGAATGCTACTGCCCTAGCTGTTGCCTAGTGAAGAGCTACGGGCCCTCTGGGTTGCTAGGGGCTATGTTGACAAAAAGCCAGCCTAGAGTCAGCCAGGAGAGTGTCCTGTCTCTGTTTTCAATCATCTGTGCTGCCTTCTTGATACCCACCTCTGGCCTATACAGCAGGTCATTGGCCCTGTGACCCTGTCTGACCATTTCACCCCTCTCTCCGAGTCCCACCACTAGCTCTGCAATGACTTCCACATCCAGTTCAAGTTCTTTCCCCTCACCTTCCACGCTCTAAACAGCTCTGCCCTGCCTACACCTTCTCTCGCTTCACTGATACTTGTTGCCTGCATCAGGGACTTGTCCCAAAGAGTGTATTTTGCAGCAGGCACTGCTAATATTCTTAGGGCAGATTTCACCAGGTGGCACTGTTACATCTAGTCTTCCAAGTCTCTGTTTTGTTTTGTTTTGTTTTTGTTTAGCGTTCAAGGAAGTTTTTAGTCTTGGAGGAAATGCTTGTGTTGATTTTAGTTTGAGTTATACAAAGTTCTGGGTAGAAGGAGCTGTGCAAGTAGCAGCAGAGGTTTTTCTCTCTGCCTTGGGCTCTGATTAGAGTCAATTCTTGAGACAGAGTTGTTCCCTGGGAAGTGGGCAGTGGTGTTTGGCTGGGATTCCTGGAACAAGACATTACTCTGCATGCTGTTTGATCATCTCTGTTCTAGCACTGGTGGGTGGTGTGTGTGTAAATAAAGCAAGTTACACTTGGAATATATCCAGATTCTGCACCACTGATATCTCCTTCCCTGGGAAGCCAACCAGCAAAGCTCCAGACGTCTACTATCACTCAACAAAAGGGTGACACGGGTGTGTTTATATTTTAGTTATCGACATCTGAATTGTTCTGTACCATGTAACCATGTGCATTGCAAGCTTTTATGACCACATACATCAATCACGGTTTGCCCTCACTCTCCCACTCTCATTCCCTCTGTTTGTTACCTACGTCTATTCCACCTTGTCTTACCTTTGATTATAAACTCTACAGGGCAAGAACTGTTCCTTATTGCGTGTTGACACAACACCTGGTACAATGGGATGCTGATCCTTGAGGGGCCTCTACCTACTTGTGTAATATCAATAAAAAAGAAGATATAAAATGCAACGTACATTTCAGCCAGTATTTGAGTATTTAGGCCGTGTGGTCCAGGGGATAAGGCACAGTAGATCTGGATTCTATTCATAGCTGTGCCATTGGCACTGAACAAGTCATTTCTACTCTCTGTGACTTCATTGCTCCAACTGTACAACAGAGATAATAATACCCTCCTTTGTAAAACATTTTGAAATGTATGGGTGAAAGAATGCTATAAATGCTCATGGATATTGTACCATCAAATACCAAGTTACATAAATTGACACAACGTTTAAATAGCTTAGATTTTGGTTGTATCCATCAGACGCCTCGTGTCTGTTATGTTTTCCCAATTGCCTCAGTGTCACGTAAGAATTTTAAGTATCTATTCTAATATATTGTTAACAGTAAATCTGTCAGACAATAATCATTATGTGAATGTTTTTGCATTATATTTCCTGCTGACTCATCTTTTCTCCTATACTACCTCCATTTTTTAAGCTTCTTTTTGTACCTGTTATGGATGGTACCTTTAAGAGAGAGCCAAATGGAATAATTGGGGCTTTTTTAGATTCATATTAGATCCACAGTGTGTCAGTGAATAATATTGACTCTGCAGCCTGCTTGCTGATGGGGGGAAAAAAAGATGTAAAACACAGGCATTTCTGCAGAAACCTTTTCAACGTTGCAATAACTCAAGCAAGTGGTTAGGTCTTGTAAACTCCTCGGAAAAAGTTACTGCTTTTTAGTAAGTGTTAATTATATGACTAATTAAATAGAAAGACGGTTGAAACACTCTTCTACTCATAACCCATGTGCTTACACGATGGTCCTTGCGTGACAGAGAAAACAGGGAATAAATCCTGTTTAGCCTTAGCGTCAGGAAGTGGACACTAAACCAACCCTAACTTCAAATTTATTTATGTGGACTGCTGTAAGGAACTGTTTTCAAACTGACCAACATTTCTGCTACTTTAAAAAAAAAAAAAAAGCACCAGCCATTCAGTAAAACACACATTTGGAACAGTCCCGGCTTTAGGAAAAAGATACAAAAAGCTACTTTGTTTATGTTCTTCATCAATGGTATGTTGGCTTTAAAAAAAAAATCCCAAATAAGAAAAAAAAAACCATTATGTTAAACCTCTTATCTTCTCTCAGAATGGTTATGGTTATCGTAAAACACACATATTGGGTCATTTCAAAACACAGACAGGCTCAGTGTCAAGCATTCTCCAGATTACCTTTTTTTTTTTTTTAACAATTTTGTAGACATTAATAAAGTTTAGCATATTAAAGTGAGCTGCTTTCTTCCTCCCGTCAGGTTCTAATCACATCCTTCTGGGGCAATGTAAATACCCAAAAACCGCTCATACCCTGCACCTTGTACTCACGCAAAACTTGCATTGACAGCCATGGAGCTTCTTTAATTTGAGTAACACCGGAAGGCCCAGTTCTCTATTCCGTTATACTGGGTGTGTACCACTATCACACCACTAGCTTCAGTGGTGTTACACTGGTTTTACATCAGTGTCGTTGAGTTAAAGGGCAGCTGGTCCTGTGGTTAAGGCACTGCACTGGTATGCAGGAGATCTAGGTCCATTTTCTAGGTTTGACACACGTTTCTTTTGTGACCTCAGGTAAATCACTTGATCTTTCTGTGTCTCAGTTTCCCATCTATAAAATGGGGTAAGATATACTTCTGTTGGATTTTTTTTCCTGCCCCATCTACTTATATTATAAACCCTTCAGGTCAGGGAATGCCCCAGTTCTCCAGCACAGAAAGGACTTTGCGCAACACTGGGATTATCTGGGCTAGTTTGGATGTAACAGGGTGAGTTCACAAGGATGTAACAAGCTTTCATTCCCCTCACCCTAATCCTCACTGCCAAGCGCCTAGATTTCAGGGCTGGCTGTTTTCCAGCCACCTGGGAAGGACCTGCCATTTGAGGGCAAGGCACAGGAACTGAGCCAGTTGCAATTACAGAGCATTAGGCAGGCATGACACCGAAGAGGCGCAGGCAAAGATTAGCTGTAAGCATAACAAGCCTATGAAAAAAAAAAAGGTTGATTTTAAGGTATGCCATTGCTAGGTGGGATACTTTGAAGAGGTGGGAACACTGCTGCAGGCTGATCCATCACATATCCCACACTAAGGCTAAGGTTACCTGGGCAGAGTACCCAGGAACTTTCAGCTGGGAGCTCTAGTTATCTATTAATGGCTTCTGACAGGCACAACTCAGGTACGGTTGAATATCTATCAGCCTATAAAAATGGGAACCGTATAATTTCCTTAGACCATCTCATGTTCTTAAATTGGAACCAGAGAGGCGGAAAAAGTGGATTATGGTGGAAAGAGTGTAATCATCCCATGCTAAATTCACCACCAAGCCACAAGGTAGACAATGTCGGTCTATGAGCAGCGCAGCAGTCTCACAGCAAATTTACCTTGGAAAGATTAGCCGTTCTAGTGACCTCCACTATAGCTAGTGCTGTTCTAATGTCACTGGAGCCCTATTTGACTCAAAGGTTTCTCTAGATCACCAGAGATCTGTTCTTGCTGTCACTACATGCTGGATTCCTGTTGGCTTTTAATCTAGTCCCAGTTCTTTTCTCCACTTAGCTTTTGCCAATACGGTCCATGTGAGTTGAGTTTTCAGGGGTCTACGAGCAATACTGAAGTGCTGATCCAAAGGCACAACAAAAAGACAAAGATTTAGGTGTCTCCTCCCATGGCTAAAAGCTGCAGGAAAGGACTTTTTGCTAGAAAATCTCCAGGAAGATTCCCTTGCAGAGATACACCACATTATTCCATTCTTCCCAACCCAGAGAAAAGCTGCCCACTAATCTGGAGGACCCCAGGAGATCTGCAGCAGGCCAAGGCACTGCCCTTACTCTGGCTGTGACCCACCCTTTCCCTGGGAACACAGCTTCAGCAAAGCCATGCTTCTAGGGAATACTCCTTCCCATGGTGAGAGCAGAGGACCCCAACTAGGGTCTATAAAAACTGTAATACAGCATGCAGGTCCTTTAAATTTTCTAATTAACTACTAGGCTGGAGTGGGGGAAATATGCATCAGCCCCAGCCCTGGCCCCCACACTTCCCCCCAGCACAGACCCTGCACTCCCATAGCCCCATCTGCTCATGCAGTTAAGCACACAGAGCACGGAAACATGGGTTTGTGTGCACTAATGAATGGGTGGATGGCCTGGTACATGTGGACTATTTTTCATGCAGATTGTGGGTGGTATTGAAGATCATTCACCTGGTCAGCTTCTAATTAATGATTTATGAACCTCTAATTAGCACCAGGAAGAGAAGAATGGGTGGAAGATACAAATACTTGGATCCTAGATTTGGAACGCCCCAAAGTCCAGGGTTACTTGGATCAAGGTTTTGGGTCAGTCCATTACAGCAATAGAAGCCAGAGGAGAAATTCAGCTCATGGTGTGAGTTTCAGATCCCCTCCTTGAAAGTTTGGGGTGGGGAGGGGGAGGAACTCTGCTTTGGTGTCTTGCTGTGGACCATTCTCCACTCAAGAGGTGCAGAGTCAGGGTTAAGCATCCACAAGGCCCGATCCTTTTTTAAATTCTCTGAACCTCCGAGGCGGGTATATCCCAGCAGGCCCCCTCAGTTTGGGAGGCCAGGGGAATTGGCTAGGTGGTCAACTCCTCCCCTCGAACATCTGCAAAACTGTCTTCTGACCACTCCACTCAGTGGGCATCTTCTGGGAGCCCCATTCTGCAGCAGCAGAAGCAGTAACTCTTCCACTGCAACATGCTGCTCTGCCTCTTAGAATGTAAAAGGCATTGTGGACTGTAATCCTCAGTGCCCATTGTGAGGTACAGAAATCCTCCCCGTCCCTGTGTTGGGTGAGAGCCCTCCCTTCCATACCCATAAGGGTGACAGATGTCCCTTTACGCGGATGCAACGGTTCGGCTGTGTTTGAAGGACAGGTGACAGTGTGGTAGTGAGGAGGAGTTCTTATTCAAACTCTAGGGTCCCTTTCTGGAGCCTGCACTGCACAAAAATCTCTTCAAAGGAGGCCGATGGACAGGGGCAGAGAAGATGAACGAATTAAAATACATTGAGGGAGCAGAACGTGCTTCATTGGCACAACACTGGGCGAAGGGACTTCAACAGGTGCTTAAGAGCTGTGCTGAACCTGGCTTTGTTTAGGGTTAGGCACGTGCTGATGTGTTTTCCTGAATTTGGGGCCTGCGTACCTTCGGCAGCCCTTGACTTCAACAGGAGTTGAAAGCACTCAGTACTCACAGGGGGAAAATCTACCCCTATACAGCAGGCCAGTCCAAGACATATGCACCACTGAAGTCCCATGTAAGGCCTATTTTTGGACTTCAGTGGTGTCTAGGCCTCACACAGGGATAAATTCCACCCCAGAGCAGGCCCCAAGGTGATATCAATGTGTTATCTTTACCATGCTTCTGCATAGGTATGTGATTATTATAAGTAATAAACTCTATTCAAGTAATCTATAGCCAAACTATATCCACATACACCACTGATACCCAACTTATCCATAGGATAAGGTTATAATTTGATCTTTGGACTCTGGTAACTTGCGATGGTTGGAAAATGACTAGGAAGGGCTGCAAAAATGTTTCTAAGAAATGTTCTTAAATGTTTCTGTTGAAATTTCATGGAAAATTTCAACTTTTCATGGACACCCCAAAACCTAGAATGTTTAGCTTCTTGACAACAAGGCAACATTTTCCAAGAACATCTGATCCTTTTTGTGAAAAATGTCATTTCGTTGAAAATCCAATTTTCCGTCAAAAAACAGTTTTGATGGAAAATTTTCATCCAGCCTAACTGTAACCAACTCAAGGTTGGTTTTCATGGTTTGCCAGTAGCCTTTGGAACCAAAAAAAAACAAAAAAAAATCATTATACGCTTTTATATTAAACTGTACCGCTGGGCATAATTTATTTTCTATGGAACAAATCCCTAGGCCAGTTTAGGTGGCAACAGGCAAATTAGCCTCCAACAGGCAGGTAAACTGATTGCAAAAGAGGCCAACTGACCTCAAGGGGAAATAAAGTCTTTAGAAATCTAAATCTGCTAGCACGGTGTCAGGATTTCCCATACTGTATAATTAGGCGGTTACACAGAAGGTGTGAAAAACCTTCCATGGTAGAAAAAAATATAAGAAATGTAAATAGAGCTACTAAAATTAGCATCCGGAACATCTGAGCTGAGCGGGAGGAAAAGAACTCAAATTAGAAAATGGAAGGAGCAAATTTTATTTTAAAATGGAGGAGACTAGGTCTTTCAGTGCTACCGCAATGTAAATAATAATAAAATAAAATGGGGGGAAAGAATTTGTGTAAAACCAAAAATAACTTTTACACAGCAACAGAGTTCACAGGTAATTTTGATGGTGGGTAAAATTTCCACAAGTTCTTAAGTGACTTAGGAGCTATGTCACATTTTCAGAAGTCACTTAATAACCTCACTGAGGGAATTCCAGCTGCACAAATAGCTGCTGGGTGCCTAACTCCCACTGGAAGACAAGGGGAGTTAAATGCCGAACTGCCATTTGTGGGTTTGGAAGCTTCCCCACAAATCTCATGACTGGCTTCTAGAGACCAAGGTTCTATCCCCAGCTCTGCCACTGACCTGCCGTGTGATTTTGAGCACAGCATGTTCCCTCTCAGTGCCTCTGTTACTTCTCCCACTCTTGCTCTGCATTGGCTACTTAGACTATAGGCTTTTTAGGCCAGTGACAGTCTCTCACCATGTGCATGTACAGTACCTAACACAATGGGGCCCTGATCTCTGTTGAGGCCTCTGGCTGTGACTTTAATACAAACAAATAACAATATACATTACATTTTTACCCACTGAGAGTTGAGCTCTAAAGCCTTAAAGGTATGCTCCTTAAAATGAATCAATTTGAAAGGATTTTATTTGCACATCAAAACACCCTATTGCAACAATGAATGCACAGCTGCAGTGAAATTGCAAAAGACATTCCTTACTGCTAGCCCCAAAAAAGCTATGGCTTGATCTTTCTTGTCCACTGAGTCATGTACACACACCTTTTGCATTCACAGAATTGTCCATGCCATCTGTTCTGCAACTATTGCAGGGCACCGGTGTGTCTCTCAAAAGCCCGGTGTTGTATCCTAGCTAGGTTAAAACAAAACAAAACACAAACTCATACAAGGCAAAAACATACACACCTTTAAGCAACTATAACTAATCGATTTCCACCGTTATGCTGTATTGCATTAGCAACAAACTGCAAATGTTTACTGTTAATTAACGTTTGTTCACATGCAAAATCTGGACCTCAACACCAGCCGGACATACCTAGACGTAGCCGAATATTATATTTCACAAAAACATTCATCCTGTCGAAACAAACATCCTCCATACAATATTAGCCTTAAAATCTCTGCGCTGTCTACACCAACAGATGTTAGTTTTCCTAGGCACTGCTCTGAAGATGTTTCCCAGGAATCAACAAAGTGAACATTTTGACTATCACAAACTTACCCATATGCTATCCCAACTGATCTACTGACCGCAGAGCTCTATGGGGAAAATACACTCGATTCTTTTAGAATGCTTTGCATGAGACTTGTTAATGGATTTTAAATCAACCAACTAGTAATTGTCCCTATCATAGATTTAATATTATTAATCTTATTTCACCCTTACTGTAGCGTAAAGCCACCCACATTATGTCACAGTAAAAGATAAAGTCCCGAATTTAACAACTGTGAGAAACTTGTTGGCAAATGATATATGATGTTGATTAACCAATGATGCAGTTTCAGTCTGGTTGAACATGCAGGCAGCTGAGAAGGGAAAGCAAGTGTTTTTTTTTTTTAAAGAATTTGTTATACACAGTAGCAAGAAAAACAGGAAGTAGGTGTTTATTAGCAGTTTCCAAATACACCAGCCAAAATAAGACTCCCCATGCAGTCTGAGTTATTCAAAATACAGCAACGAGCAGAATTCCTAAGATTATAAAAGGGTAATTAATCACAAACACTGTTCACAGACCAGTGATTCGGAAACTTCCTTTTTACTGAAGCTCTGGATCAAGAGCAAACTTCAAAGCAAAACTAATTGATCTGAGATTCATTGCATCTGGTCAATAAACCAAAAATGAAACAGTATTTTGATGAAGCCAGTTGTACAGTTTATATTCATTATGCTATGACAGAGTGCACAAAGAACATGAAAACAGCCATTTTTCAAATAATGGCTGCCTCAACACAAAAACTATTCATACTCTGTAGACTGCTGTTTGCTGATAATCTGTAAATTGCACCTGGAAGCCAGCAGTGTTATTCCAGGCTTGTTTCTTAGGAATGCCAGCATACTTTGGAGCCTCATTCATAAAAAGTGAGCAACCCACTTCTAGGGAAGTCTTCCATTCTTTATTTGGAAACAAAATTTCTGAAAGCTTTTGATTCAGTGAACCCACTAACTCTATTAGAGCAGGGTGAACAATTTGCAAAGAACAATTCATTCAGTGAATGAGCCCTTTCTTCTTTGCAAATTGTCTGCAAACAGACAGTGATTTTTACCTATTTGTTCACTACTCAAAGTTGTTTGACAAATGTTCTGTGCAAACAAATTTCGGTCAATGGGTTGCCCACAAGCTGCTTGCTGCCAGTATTCTTTCGCGTCTTTGATACTGAAGCTGTATGATTGGTCATCTGAGTCACATGGTATTTTTTCCTGTTCCCTGACTGGATGACCTCCCTGTAATAAACTGTTTCCACCTGAAAAGAATTTAATTTACTGACCAAAGGCAGTAACCTCTAGTTCAACTGATTAATATTCAATTTAACACTATTGCACATTGTCAAGATTTACCATCCAGCCTTCTTCGTGAATGCAGACTGGCATCATTCACAATTTCTTGGCCTTTCTCCCTGATTCCTTTGCTTTAACAGATGTGTCTTCCCAGGGTCCCTTTTTCCTACATTTTAGGCACATGCTTCCATTGGCTGAGCACACCTGCATTCTCTTTTGCTACGCCTGACCCACTTCTGTGCAGGGAATCCAACACTCCTGATGTGCTGCCATGGGGCACCCCGCAGTGTTCCCCCTTAGCTTGTTAAAAACTGTGTGAGCTCAATCCTGAGCCCCATTTGTTGCCTTCAGCCTGGGGAAGTGGCATAAAGGGAATGGAAAGTATTCAGATCTTCCCTGCTGGGGATTCTCATCATAGGAGAAAGATCTACGGGTACTCACTCATGCACACATTTCAGCTGTGATGTGTAGTGGGGCATGCCTGGATCACAGAAACAGAATCCCAAGCTAAGGGTTCTCAGTTCATCTCCTGGCCTCCTGTCAAAGTCAAGATGAAACTGATGTTTAAAAAATAATTTTTACAGACTTTAATTTCTGTATACTTTTTCCTGGAATCAAAGGCTTGAGTCTACACACTGCCAAATCTCCAGAAATACTGATATTGATTTGATCGTAAACATCTGATACAATTTTGGGCCATTCTTCACTAAAGTCCATGTCTGTGCCATCTGAATTCTACAAGGAATACAGTTGCTGTGAAGAGGAAAGAATGCTGTGAATAAAATCTTTTACAAGGGATTAAATTTCATCTAAAAGCATGTAATTCTACATAGCCAGAAGCACTTTCTAATCTTCATATATAGGAACTTACAAGGCAAGGAATTCAAAGCCATCGGATTAAATGAAAAATGTGAATGAACAGCTACACGCTGTTACTTAGCTGACATAGACAAGTCACTGTACATTTTTCAAAGGTTTCAATGGCTGCTAATGGAAACTGTTGGGAATAGGCAGAATGTGTCTTTCTACAGCATTTTAAAAAACAAATAAAAACAACCCCCCAAAACAACCAATGGATATTTGCAAAGTAACCCAGGATGCACGCCAAATTTTTGCCCTCATTTTGCTCTTACTGTACAGATCAGCAGGTACCACCTCATCAGATTAAGTCCAGCTGTTCTTTTCTAGTGAAAGAACTTCCTGAAAAGGTACAATATAATTCAGGCTTAGAAACCTAGATACTTTGGAAGAATGCAAACTCTGCCTGTGATGGTAAAAAGTAGACAGAATGACATTATAAAGCATTTAAGAGCTTTGGTTTCAATTATTTTATATTAAGGGATAGGTAAGCTTAAATTGCTAAAATTGGAAACAGATACATAACAATCAAGTTCCCACAGGTGCATTTCCTTAATGTGGAAATACCCGTGTGAATTTCCACTTTCCCATAATGTAACAGGAGACAATAAATTCTGAAGTTACCCTGCGTTTAGACTTAGCCATAGAAGAAGTAACCTCTTGTCTGTTTAGATTATCTGAGTATCCCCATGTCCCTCTGTGTGTCTCACACCAAACCAGGTTTGTGTTGCCCGCTGGGGCTTATTGCAAGATCAAAGCTTCGGGCCACTCACAATAAAACAAGAGGGAATAGCCCAAAGAATCAAAGAAACAAAGGAAAGGTTTAAGAGATAAGGATCAGCCTCAGATATGACATTTCATCCAGACCAGATCCGGTGCACAAGTTCAATTCAAAGTTCATAAGACAAAAATACAAAGCAATCTGCTCGAAGGCTGTGTTGTGCTCCATCTCTCTATGTCCCTGAAGTTACCTCCAGCTCCCAGTTCAACAAAGGTTTTCCCTTTAGGTGATACCATATAATTTAGCGCATCTTTTCCTGAAGGCTATCTGCCCACCCCGATATGGATTTCAAGCATTTCTAAGAACTTTGCACAGTCTACAGATGCAGTCCCACAAACAAGGTGCCAGTGTGCGCTATAACTGGGGAAACAGAAATTACCAAACGTTAATTAAACAAAGGATCTCTTAAATATACTCACGCTTGTTACAGACAAAGCAGATTAAGGCCAAAAAAACGCAAATGTGCATAGTTCAATCATTCTAAAGATGGGGAAAAAATGAAGGGAAAAATTCCCTCACCTTTTGTACACCCTGGGTATCTCTATGCAGCAAAGTAAAACCTGCAGAGAGTCAGGACTCAGGCTGTGGGGCTAGGAATAAGAGTGTAGACATTCCCACTCAGGCTGGAGCTTGGGTTCTGAAACCTGGGGAGGGTCTTGGAGCCCAGGCCCCAGTCAGAGTGGGAATGTCTATACTGCTGTTACTTTTAGCCCTGCAGTTCAAGCCCCATGAGCCTGACCAGAGCTCTGAGATTTGGCGCTGTGGGTTTCTCTTTGCAGTGTAGACAGGGCCACATTGCCAACAGAGCTCCAAGCTAGACTTCCAAGTATCCTGTGCCCAAGTTAGCACCAGGTTTTCAAAAGTGCTCAGCAGCCGATTTACTGAGCGTACAGCCATTTATTTGGGGGCGGCGCCCTGGTGCACTGTTTAGAGCATATGTGTATCTTGCTGTCGTAACTGGCTGCTTGGCTTCTGGCAGGGTTCTTCTATTTGGTTGGAAGAGCTCTGCTTCTCAGCGTGTGTGTGTACTATTGAATTCAGATATCCTTTCTGCCAGGCAAAGATGAACATTCGATACTTCCCTCCGTTTCCCCACTTAAAACCACTTAATTGTAAATGTAATAATATGGAAATTGTAATTTATACAAGAGCATAGCATGTTCCAGCAGATACACAATCCCTGCATGTGAAACCCCCACTCGCTTCAGTGGACAGGACACAGGATGTTAATGGGATTCTTTCCATTGATTCCCCAGGAGCTAGCCTGGCCCCCATAATAATAGTCATGTTTAACTCTTTTCATCAGTGAATCTCAAAGCGCTTCACAAAGGAAGGATAATACAAATTATCCCTGTGTTACAGATGGGGAAACCGAGGCAGAGAGGTGAAAGGGCTTGCCCGAAGTCTGTGGCAGAACAAAGACAAGATCCTATATCACGTAAACCTGGGCCTAAACCCCTGGACTGCACTGCCTCCATATTATAGATCTTTAAATAGTCTGAAGGGGATGGGAGTGGATATGTATCATACATTGCCTTGAACTATCTGATATAAATTTAGCAATATATATGGAGACTGAGACAGCGTGGTCTAGTGGATAGGGCTTCAGACGAGGACTCAGGAGACTAGACTCCTAGCTGAAGGCAATGGAACTACTCATGGCACATAAGTCTTTGCAGGATCAAGGCCTTAGGGCTCATGCTCAGCCCTACCTTGCTTTACAAATATTCCCACTGAAAGCTAGGGGACTTCATAGAATAACACCGAGCTCTCCTATAGTGCTTTCCATCAGCAGATCTCAACGCCCTTCACAATCTCTAATGCATTTAGCCTCACACAACACCCCTAGGAGGTAGGGCAGGGCTCTAATCCCCTGGTCGGATTGAGGATCAGCGAGACGGACTTTTCCAGGGTCACACGGGAAGTCTGTGGCAGAAAATGGAATTCAATCCGAGTGGGTCACCCCAGTGGCAGGGTAGAGTGGGGTTTGGCTAATGAACAGAAATAAGTGGAACAGAAAAGTCCCATCAGTCTCAGCCCGATGTTGAAGGAAAGCCTCCCCGGGCTGAATGCAGTCTGGGCCTGATCCTGATCTCACTGAAGTCAGTAAAGGAGCCGTTCATTCTTCAGCAGACAGTCCTAGTGCTTCAGTGACAGGAGAGCAAACTGAGCTGGGCCCTGCCCTTGCTATCCCTTGCTGTAACTGTGTTACGTTACTTACAATGTACAAAGCAATGTAGACAAGGCATAGGTGTCTTGTTTGCTTAGAAGACTCTTCCCTTAAGATCTTTAGTGGGATTTCAGTGGCGCATGGACTTTTCACGGGGTGAATCTCACCCCAGATGAATATTTGAGGGGATCTGTCATGTGCTGCCTCTCCCCTGCTCTAGCGGCAGCACAGAAAGCCATCAGATGACTCTGCTGCTCTTTGGGATGCCAGAGTCCTGCCAAGCAGAGCTGATCCAAGGGCTTCAAGGGTGTATCTATATTGCAGTCCGAGGTGTGACTGCAGCTCAGGTAGGCATAGCCCTGCTGGATTTACTCTAGCTAGCACAGCTAAAAATAGCAGTGAAGACCCAGAACCTGGCATGGGCAAGGAGCAGGAGTACACACCCATGGTCCCCGGCATGCTTGTAAAACCTGCCCTACAGCCTATGCCACCATGTCTTCACTGCTATTTTTATCCGTGCTAGCTAGATTAAAACTAATGTGGGTCCACACACCTGATTGCCAAGCAGATATACCGGTAGTAAAGATCCATGGTGTCTCCTAATGTAATGCAGACAGGAAGCCAGGAAGAGTCAAGATCTGCACTGTTACAAAGAATGTGCAAGTAGATCTTTAAATAAGTGTTTTTATGTTCAGTAGTAAATGTCTTGAACTGGGGGCCAGACAAACGGTCTTACAGGGGCTGTGAAGGGCATTACGATTTCTTACCCATTGTTCTGCAGTTGGGCACTCGCCTTCTTTTCATAGACATTCACAACCTCCTTCACTTTCATTTGAAAAATCTTGCTATCCTTGAGTTACGCAAGGTTGACTACAGCAATGCCAGGACACATTACTGGGTGCAGAATTTAAATGGGCCTGTCCTAACTAGGACTTTTCATGATGCCACACAGATATGAACACATGCTCTCCGGAAAAGGGAGAAGTTCCAGTGGGAGTTCTAGCAAAACTGAACTTTATGCTGTTGCTACTGTATTGAAAATGTTGCTCCAATTACTTCCATGGATGGTAGGTCTTCACAGTCTAAGATAGACCAGAGATTCAAGGATGATGTAAATGGGCACAGAGCCACTGACTTCAACAGAGCTCTATCAGTTTATACCAGCTGAGGATCTAGCCCTCCCAGAGACTCTTCAGGCAGTCATGTGGGAAACACAATGCTGGTGCTAGGGGAAGTCACCTTAATAATACAGATACCATTGTGGAAACAGAGCACTGAAGGAGGATCCAGAAAAAGAAGCCAAAACGTGGAACAGGAGAGTTAGTGGCATTGGCCACTGTTGGAAGACAGGATACTGGGCTAGATGGACCTTTGGTCTGACGCAGTATGGCTCATATGTTTTATGTAGTTTCTTTGCTGCTCACAGACAGGTGCAGGAACTGAAGTACAGATGAAGAGGTCTCTGCACTCTGGTCAAGAAGAATATGAAACAAAATCACCTCTCCACCCTTATCTTGTGTTCTGGAGAAGATGCCCCAGTAGCCCTACACCTCCTCACCCCAGCAGAACAAATGGTAGTGGAGATATATAAGCAATAGTAGTTTTGATTCTTTGTATTACAGAAGGACCTAGAAGTCCCAGTCGAAGATCAGGGCCCCATTATGTTAGACCCTATATAAACATATAATGAAAAGACACTCCCTGACCTAGTCACTTGACAATCTAAGTATAAACGGAGAGGCAATGGGTGGACGCAATAGATGTGGTGCAGGAAGATAGTTATGACTAGTCTAACAGATGTCAAGTAGACATCACTGCTTTGGCGGGTGTTAAGGAGGGGTTACATAGCTCATTGGCGCTGTGCCAGGCCTCTGAAAGGCAAAGGGGCTGCTAAAAAGTGCAAAGTAACAAAAAAGAAACAATTCCTAAATCTGATGAATACCGTAGGCTTGTAATCAGGCCAACTAGATTAAATACAAGCTACGCTAGGGTAAACGTGTCAAGACGTAAAATAACATCCATTCAGCTGATTGGGATACTTTGGTCATCAAACGAAATAAGTACGTTGGCCGGCCTTGATTTGGTGTGGTAAATACGTCAAATCATAATACGATTACTGCTAAGCCATTGGCTTAATCCAAAGTGGTCTGCAGTCTTGCAAAAAAGGTTGACACAAACTAATGAATATCACAAAGACGGCCTAACAAAAAAATGACCCAAATCCTGGTCTCACCTACACCAATGTAGACTTGGATTGACTCCACTGATTTCAGCAGAGTTATTCTGGATTTACACCAGCCAAGAATTTGGCAAGACAACTTTCGTTACTTCCAAAGAAGCCCGGATTACTATTATCAAGAGCTTGTGTTGAATTAAAATCATGTGGATTTTCAGATATTTCCTCTTTTCAAGGTGACTGATGATTAAATCAAATATGATCCCTTGGCATGCGAAAGCTCAAGAGAGTATTAAAGACAAATTGAAACATGAACACACTAACTCTGTCGCTGTTTATCTGATGCAACACAAATGTGTCAGCTAAAGAGATTTTATTTTGGCCATAGGGAACAGAATATTCCTGTCAGCACCATGTACGAATCAAGCGAGAGTGTTTTTTCTTTCTGTCTCCGGAGATTATACGCCTTCTGAAGTTTCTATACATGTTGTCTCATAAGGTGCTTTCACAACATCCACACCACAGATACATTAGCCAGCACCAGTCATGTATAATTCCAGTCACATAAATCTTTCTGCAATTACTAGGCCTAGTTCAACCTCCCTGTGAGATAAAACGGTTCATTGCATCATGGCATCATTATGAATTTTTCCTTCCAATAAACCTCCCTCCGGATGCCTGCTCCATGACAAACATGGATGTGTAAGGTTGCCGCTGCCTGTGGCGGACAGCCGTCGTTAAGGTGTTCCAGCGATTTAAAATCTTACTAATGATGAGATAAATATCAAAGGAGAAAACAAACAAAGATTCATGCCTCCAAGGGAAAACTAAACAGCAGGCACATGCAGGCTGCAGTTACTCTAATTCATACATAAAGAAGGACCTAGAAGCCTAAAGAAGTCAGTAGAAAGACTCCTATTGACTTCAGTGGCCTTTGGATCAGGCCCTAAATAGCTGCTAAAATCTCACAGTTGCTATCGTCAGATTTATGGTTGAAGGTCAGTGTCAAGGGGTGCTCTACTCACCACTGGAGCACCTCCCTGCAACCACGGCTGGGGATTAGCTCTGCCAGGCTGATGCCCCTGCCTTCGGGGGTGCACTCAGACTCTTTCTCGGGACTCGACTGCTTCCTCTCATGGGTTGCCCTTCCAGCCAGGTCATTGTTGTTTTTCTCTTCCAGGTTCAGGTACCGAGCATGGGTGGGCAGCTGCTGCTGTGGGACTCTGGGCTGGAGCTGGGACTGCTCTGGGTCCAGGCCTGTGGCAGTGGCTGGGTTGCTGGGGCCAGGGCTCAGGTTGCTTAACCGACGGGGGCTGGCCCAGGGCTTCTCTGGCCACGAGGTAGAGTCGGGGTTCAGGGCTCTGGCCATGAGGGGCAGGGCCTCATGCAGAAGGGGCAGGGCTGTGGAGCTAGCCCTCCCCGAAAGGGATGTCCACGCGCACCCATGGTACCAACGTCTCTTTGTACCAGTCATCACATGCAGTCTTCCAGTTCATTGCCCCTCAGTGATGCCACTTCCCCACTGCCTCACCTTCTTCTGCAGGTTCCAGCCCAGGGACCCTACCACCAGCAGCAAACGTCTACACTTTCCCCCACCATGCTACTGTTTCCCTGGACTGCTTCCTATGCTGCCCTATCAGGCTCCTTCTCCACCCTCCTCTGGGTATGCCCTTCCCTGCAAGCCAAACTCTTTGCTATCCCTAGTCTCACGGAGAATGACTGCAAACCTCCTCCCTGCAGCCCCTTTCTGCCCTCGGCTACCTGGCTTTATATCAGCCCCTCCTGTTCCTGTCCAGCTGAGTTTCATCTTTAATTAGTCCTCATTGCTCCATGGCCCCTCCTCCAGGTGCTGCCTAGCTGGTTAATTGGCCCACCTAATCACCTTACCCTTTGAGGCGGGTGCAGGGTGAACACTCCATCATAGTCAGTTTTAACTGCTTGCCTTTTATGCATCTGCAAATTGTAGGAAAATGTAATTATGATAAAAAAAAATCACCAGAATTGTTTGCATGCACCATTTCTGTCATTGTATTTAGAAGGCTAAATGTCATAAACAGCATCTGCAAATAACTGCAGGTGTCAAAAGAAAGGCTGAATTAAGGTCAGGTGTAAAATCAGGTCCTACTATAATAATTTTACCAGTTTGGACAATAAAAACAAAAGCAAAATTGAATCCAGCTAACAAAGAATCTATGCTGAAATCCTAAATACCTGATCAATCACATTGAGTTGTTTGTTATAAAAAGACAATTCTTATGTGGCAGATAAATTTTAAGGTGAAGGAGTGGAAAGGAGATGAAGGAAGGTCAACTGTTCAGATGTAGTTGTGTAGATGAGTCATCATGTGGCTTTGAGACGAGTAAAGTTATTGTTGAAAAGTTGATGAATTGAAACATGGGTTTTTCCAAACCATCTAAGCAAATTAAGTATCCATATCCTCCAGGCAGCTTTCAGAATCCCACCTAAAATGTCTGTTTATAACTTGCCTGCAGTGTTGTTGTAGCTATGTTGGTCCCAGGATATTGGAGAAACACTTTGGGTGAGGTAATATGTTTTATTGGCCCAACTTCTGTTGGTGAGAAAGACAAGTTTTCGAGCTACACAGAGTACTTCATCAGGTTTTCTTCCCGAAGAAGCGCTTTGTGTCGCTTGAAAGCTTGTCTCTTTCACCAAAGTAGTTAATCCAATAAAATATATTACCTCATCCACCTTGTCTGTTTATAACGGGTTTCTTTTCCTATCAATATCCCATGAGACACTGGATTTTTAAAGTATCAGAGAAAGCAGCAGAGAATCCTGTGGCACCTTATAGACTAACAGATGTTTTGGAGCATGAGCTTTCGTGGGCGAATACCCACTTCGTCAGATGCAGGATTTTTAAATTTTTAATTGGATTTTTAAGCATTTTCAGAGCATAAAGTAATATAGGTGGTTGGAAAATGGAATTTCAGTCATGCATGAAATGCCGATATTTTTGACATTTGTTTGCATCCCAAATTGGGACAAAAAGTTGAATGAAAAATTCTAAAAAATGTGATTTGGAAATGTCAAGACAAAATCATTTGACATTTTCAATCTAAATGTTTCCTTTTCAAATGCCGGGATTTTCAAAATTGCAAAAGAAAAATGTTTTGCTTAGAAGTTTCCCACCGAAAAAATTGGAAATATTGTTTTTGAGGAAATCTTCCTCAAGAATTTTTTTTGACAAACCCCCCATATTTGGCCCAGAAAAAAATTTAGCCCAGAAACATCAACCTATTGTATTCAATAGTGACTGGCCCCCATTCTGCAAACAACCTAAGCACATGTGTAACTTTATTCACGTGAGTATTCCAACTAAACTTTGAAGGTGTTTGAAGGATCAGATCCCAAGAGATTTGGCTGTTTCACAACTTAATGCTAATCAATTTGTGTGTTCATTAAATTTTCCTTTAAAGAAAACATTTTTAATGTCACCGTATGCTTGAAAGAACTGATAACAGTCATTCCCATATGTTTGCTACTCTTCTGAGAGAAAAGCAGAAATTATTTTAGTTGTGAGATAGTAAAGAAATTCCTTACATTCAGAATACAACTACTACGGTATACAAGGGTCATAGCCAGGTATGAGCAGCCAAACTGCAATCCTTCTTGTAAGTCATCTTAGTGCAAACGCATTTTAACTCACTGAAAATTCCCTCTGCTTAGTTGCCCCATAACTGTGGAATGCACGGAAGAGCCAAATAACCAGATTTCACTGGCTTGTGTGTTTTTCCTTGCCAAGCATTATAAAATGAAGTAATGGGTACCCTGTATTAATTCTGCAAAGCTCTCAGACTTTCCTTTCTCCCCATCAGGAATGGAAAGTTGTTTGAATTAGACGGGCAAACAGTTTCTTTTTAAAAAGTTCTTCCTTCTCCAAACACATTACTGTGCTACTGGAAACCATTCAATTTAACTAAGTCGTTAAGTTAAATCATCTGAGCACATTTTCTCAGTAAGAGGAGGCTGCATGGTGGGCTGATTTCAGAGAATGGTTGTGTATAAACATCTCCAGGAAAAACAGATGCTGATGACATGTCAGTATCTATTTAGTTTTATAAAGAGCCTCATGCTATGTGGGCCAGATCTTGAGCTACTTTAGGGCAATTTTGCACTGCTCTCCCAGAGCAAAACTGTCTTAAATGGCCTTTCCAGCTCCCAGGTGATCTTCCATTCAGAGGGAGAACATGAAGTGTAAAGCTAGTGTAGCAGATCTACTTCAGACTTCTCCTGAGGCCTGCTCCAGGGATATAGCCAGAGGAGAAGGAGCATAGCCATGGCACCCTGTACCCCATCTGCCACAGTGGTCTCTTGGGGTTGTTAGCAGCTGGCACACCTCAGAGCAGCTCTTAGGCTGCTCGAAATGGCAACTGGCCTGGTGCTGATCAGTCCAGGATTGGGAGAGTGTGAAGGTGGTTTCAGGTGGCTCCTTCCAAGCAGTGATGACTGTTCCTCAGCCCCCCAGCAAGAGCTGGCCATGTTTCTAGAGATTGCACCTGATCCTGACGTCCTTTAGGTTGATGTAAATCAGGAATAAAACCAGGCAGGTGCTCCAGCAGCTTGGAGGGTGAGGGTTGGATTTCTCTGTGGGTGCTAAACGGTTCATTGCAGAAAAGCTACAAAGCCCTCTAGGCCAGGTATCTACAATTGCACTTATATGCTCACATAAACCTACTCTATGCATGCACAACACCCAGTCACCCAGACACTGATTTCATTCCCCTCTGCATGACAATTCCAGCAATTGCACCTACTGATAACCCGCCCCTGCTCTACCTTCAAATTTCAAAACAAATCTGTGCAGAGTTCAGCCATTCTTGTTTTCCAAGCTCTGTGCAGACTGTCAGAGACAACCCACACGCCGTGCTCTCTCTCTTCGTTTTGGCACCGCCACCATCTTAACATTATATAAAGGTCATTCTGATTCAAGCTATCACTTTGCACTTGGAAAAAACATAACTCTTGGAAATTCATTTTCACCAAATTACAGTGTGACCAGTCCCAAGCATTCAAAGGTCACAAATCCCCCTGCCCTGCCCCAAAATCATGAGATTAGTTTTACAAGTCATGAGGGTTGTTTGTTTTTTTAAAAGTAATACATTTGGCATTCTTGTTGCTTGCCTTCTGCTTGTGAATTTTTAAGGTAAATTTGCTTCACATTTTCAAGATTTCCTCCCCAGTAGACTTCCTCCCCAACTTTTATTTAAATGAAACCTGACACCCTCACACATAATCACTTGACTCCAAGAGCTGGAACTTTAAGAAGAACATCAAAATATCCCGAGCCAAGATTCTCAAATATTCACCTGATTCCAGGAGCTGCGGCTTTAAGAAAAAGCACTAAATATAATGACAGTTGGCAGCAGTGGGGACACAGACTCTCTTAAATATAACATAGTTGGCTAGGAAAGCTTGAAAACATGACCTCCAAAGCCCCCAAACTCAGAAGGCCAATGAAAAATACCACAAAGGTATAAGAGTGCTCCCCAGCCCTTTACAGCTCTGATCTTCCTTTAGCTTGTATCCCTCAAGCCGGTCTCATGTCCCACCCATGTCCTTCTCTGTGGCTCAGTACCCTACATTCCCTCTAGCATCGCCCATCAGGCTGAGTGCCCCCCAGCTTCCTTCCCCCATACCTGACCCTCCTGCAGGGGGAAAAGAGGAGGAGTTTCTGAGAAGGCAGCTGTGGGCCAATCTCACCTCTGGAGCTGCCTTGGCCTCCTGTGTGCCTGGCCAGGCCCCACTGCTCTGCCCTCAGCAGCCTCTGACCTGTCCAGCAGAGGGAAGGAGCAACCCCTGAGGCAAAAGGCTGTAGCTAGCTGCAGCTGCCTGCTCCCTTCCCAGCTGCTCAGCTCAGCAGCAGCTCTGCGGGGAGGCAGGGAGAGAGGGCTGAATGCTGGTGCGCTAAGGTTGAGCCTCAGTGCTCTCTCTCCTTCTCCTCCCTCCCCTCCAAGTGCAGGCTGAAATTCCGGGAAGAGGGGAGAACCGCCCAGATGTCCTCATCACACTGAAAAACAGAGAAGGTGCAGTCACCTCCTACAGTTGCACCCATGTTTCTCACTGTGCCGTTGTTCCTAGCACAAGGGGCCCAGCTCTTAGTACACAAATCATTGCGGCATGGCCACCTCTCAAGATTTTATGGTAAGTCTCCACTGTTTGGTGTTTTGTCTTAAAGCCCCAGCTCCTGGAGTCATGTGATTGTGTGAAACACTCATCTTCCCTTACTAAATTATGGATGCTTCTAGACCTCATGATTGCTTGAAACTGTTGACCTTGAAGGCTTGGAAACCAGAAGTCAAATAAAAAGAACCCAAAATGCAGATGTTTCTTCTTTTTGTAAAAATACCTCATGATTTTTAAGCCAAGCTCATGATTTGGGAGGTGAGGATTGGGGGCTGACTCAGAATTTTTACGTTCTTTGGCTTTGGCGATACTGAGTACTTTCATTTTCGTCTTGTTTTAATTATTACGCCTAGCAGCCCAAGTCATGAACCTGGGCCCCATTATGCTAGGTAGCATAACAGAGCAAAAGGACAGTCCTGTCTCAACAGGCTTACAATCATGTTTCATTTTACCATGTGGACAAAGTCAGTGCTCAGATAGCAAATGGACTAGATTAATGAAGGGACATATGGGCCCAAATCCTGCACCCACATTGATCCAATTGCAGGATCAGGGCCGTGAATTATTTCTGTGCTTCTACTCTCTGGGGAGAGGTTCCTAGGTGTTTATATTTTAAACAAGCTAGCATTTGTTCAGGATTCTCAAACCATCCCCCTTTAAACTCTCCCTGTTGACAAACGCCATCACTCTGAACTTAGAACGAGATGGTGGAGGAAAGACAATGGTTATGAATTGCCTTTGGAGACTTCCAGCAGGGCTTTGTCAGTAAACAGAGTGAGCTATATACGCTACAACTAAACTTTGCCGGCAAGTGTAGACATTAATAATAACATGCTGTGAAAACTGGCAGGGAGGAGATCTTTTTAAAGCTGACCACAGGATTTAGACACACAATTCAGTAGGCGTGTGCATAAATCCCCTAGTCTACCTTAAAAAGTCTACCTCAGCTGTCATTTTTTAAAGTGTGCTAATGAGATACCTCAAACCTCACACAACATCTACAGACTTGTAGGAACAAAGAGAAAGAAGGACTGGGTAAAGATTCTGGTAATAGGGTTCTGTTTCTTTGGATTTAGGGTCCTGAAGTTTGGGTGACATTAGAACCCCTAAATCCTGATCAATCCCTGCCCCAAACTACTCCTTCTGGATCTGTTGTAGCAGTAAACCTTAGTAATGACAGGCAATTATGGCTTTCTCTTAATAGAGCTGATTAAAAATGTATTTTTCCCTACAGAAAATGGCTTTTTTGACAAAACAGAGATTTTCAACCCCCCAAAAATCTGTTTTTTCCAAAAGAAATTTTATGTTGTCAACAATCCCTCCCCCAATTCCAAATTCCAAAAAAATGTTTAGATGAGAACCAGGAGGGGGAATCCTTTTTGCAGACAACAAAATCTCATTTCCCTGTCAGCTCTTCTCCTTAACCGCTTTACTCCCTGGGTTGGCTCACACCCACCCCCTTCTGCACAACACATGTGGGAGCACAGGCTCAGAGGTTAATTTGGGCTGCTCTTGCTAGTTGCTGGAGCACCCACAGTCCCCAAATACACCAAGTGTCCCCAGAAGCCCTGGACTCACCTCACATAGGTACTAACTCTAGATCACTTCTAGGGTGAGCGACTTGTTCCCCCTATTTCTTTGTCTGGTCTGAAATTAGGTGGCCTCAGCAGGCAACCCCTCTGAACCCGATGGAGGAGCAGCCTGAGACCCCACAAAGAGGTAGAAATGGGATGCTCCAGGCTGGATGAGAACAGGAATGGGGGGTACAGACTACAGAACACCCCTCCAAAGAGGAACCCCAGAGCCTGCAGGGGTGAAAGGCAAAAAACCCACAGAGAAGCTGAACATCCCACATACTTGTGAGCCAAAGAAATATTTCTGGTTACTAGTCAGAGTGATTCAGCTGTCCCCAGTACCATCAATACTCAGGCTGTCCAGGATTGTCTGTTCTGCCGTCCCTTAGGAGCAATGATTTTAGAAATAACCCAGATCATCCAATTGCAACCACATCTCCCAATCAAGGCACTTCACCATTTCACCACATCCCGCTGATGGGCAGCAGAGCTCTGATTAAATATCAGCGTCTTGTCTCTGTCTGAGTGTGTGTCACACGCCGGGAAACATGGCAGGAAATGTTATCAGAGCATAACTGAGCCACACGCAAAACCAAGATTAAATCTCGTGTTTGCAAAGGTAGATACTCTCTTACATCAGAGGCCCCTCATGTGAGTAACCCTATTGATTTCAAGGGTACACTGGAATAGCTCCATTGATCTTGAGGATGTTACACCAGTTCACACCATCTGAGGTCCCCCGTATCTAAAACCACCATGTTTTCCATGCAGTCCATTGAAATCAGTTTGACTGCTTGCAGAAGCAGTGGTTGAAGGATCAGGCTCGTGGCTT
This sequence comes from Chelonoidis abingdonii, assembly GCF_003597395.2. Taxonomy (NCBI): domain Eukaryota; kingdom Metazoa; phylum Chordata; order Testudines; family Testudinidae; genus Chelonoidis; species Chelonoidis abingdonii. The sequence continues at coordinate 153,486,974 of NC_133772.1, read as the reverse complement.
GAAAACACTAATAGTTCGTGACTAATAATCTGTAAAAAAGTAAACATATACACACACATCCATTCAAAGACAGATATAAATGCAGATTATTACACCCAGGCCATGGAACGGAGTGGAATTTGGAAAAATCTGGGTTAACAGCTTCTGCAAATTCCCAGATCCAACTAATTTACAGTTCCTAGACACAAGTGCTTTCTGTCCTCAGATCCCATCCTGACCACAGCCTCTCACTTACCCTTCACTGTAAATAAACTCTGCCTTGCATGGATTTCTGCCACCAGCACAAATAAAAGCTCTAAGGTGGGTGGAGGGAATTAGAGGACTGGAAAGGACCTAGAGAGGTCATCTAGTCCAGTCCCCTGCACTCATGGCACAACCTGCAGCATGACCTGGGTCTAAAAGAAGGAGGAAACAAAAATACAAATAGAATAGTGGGAGGCTAAAGTGCAGAATGTGGGTCTGGACCCAGACTTCAAATATCCCAGCTTCTGGAGATTCTGGCTCAGGGCCATTTGCAAAGTTAAAAGCCAGATCTCATCATTTCTTATCTGCTTCTGTGTTAAATAGATGGGCAGGAGCAATATCTCTGGTGGGCTTCATGGCGCATCTGGCTCCTCTCCTTTTCGGGGCTATAGGGAGTTCTCATAGACTTTAAGGTCAGAAGGGACCAATATGATCATTTAGTCTGACCTCCTGCACAAAGCAGGCCACAGAATCCTACCCATCCACTTCTATAACAAAGTCCTAACCTATGTCTGAGTTACTGAAGTCTTCAAATTGTTGTATTTGTAGACCTCAAGCTGCGGAGAATCCACCAGCAAGTGACCCATGCCCCACGCTGCAGAGGAAGGCGAAAAACCTCCAGGGCCTCTGCCAGTCTGCCCGGAGGAAAATTCCTTCCCAACCCCAAATATGGTGATCAGTTAAACCATGAGCATGTGGGCAAGACTCACCAGCCAGCACTCAGGAAAGAATTCTCTGCAGTAACTCAGATCCCATCTCATCTAATCCCATCACAGACCACTGGGCATACTTACCTGCTGATAATCAAAGATCAATTGCCAAAATTAAGCTATCCCATCATACCATCCCTTCCATAAACTTATCAAGCTTAGTCTTAAAGCCAGATATGTCTTTTGCCCCCACTACTCCCCCCCCACTTCACTCCTCTAATGGTTAGAAACCTTCATCTAATTTCAAGTCTCTAAACTTCCTAGTGTCCAGTTTATACCCATTTGTTCTGTGGGCTACATTGGTACTAAGCTTAAATAATTCCTCTCCCTCCCTAACATTAATCCTCTGATATATTTATAAGAGCAAGCATATCCCCCTCAGCCTTCTTTTGGTTAGGCTAAACAAGCCAAGCTCTTTGAGTCTCCTTTCATAAGACAGGTTTTCCGTTCCTCGGATCATTCCTAGTAGCCCATTCTCTGAACCTGTTCCAGTTTGAATTCATCCTTCTTAAACATGGGAGACCAGAACTGCACACAGTATTCCAGATGAGGTCTCACCAGTGCCTTATATAATGGTACTAACACCTCCTTATCTCTGCTTGGGGTCGACTTTCTGCTGCTGTTTATTCCCTCGGGATATATTATATTATGACACAGAGGGTCTGAGAAGGCCCTGCTTGAGGAGCCCATTGGGAAAAGGAAAAGGATATTAAATCTGAGGAAAACTGGCATGAAAAATGTGACTGTTTGATTTCTAACATCCTGATCCAAATGCAGGACTTAGGCCAGGTCCTCAGATAGTATAGGTCGCAGGAGCTCCATTGACTTTAGTGGCGTTATACCAATTTACACCAGACGACAATCTGGCTCTTTGATTTTCAAAACAATTGTTTAGGAAGGCTCCAAACCTGTATTCAGATCTTCCTGGGCGGAGAGCCCAGCCTAATGTACCACCCTTACGTGCTTACCAGAGATGGTAACTCTGATGGTCTATACGTGAGGGAGCGTCCTGTAACCCTTCTATTCCTCATTTACAGATGATTATGATATTGCATATAAAGCCTGCCATGTGAGGTATCATGGGAATGATTACAACCTGCTGAAAACTATTGTTCCATCTAAATGTGTGTATAATTCAAGAATATAAAGTTATAAGAATTGTGTTGTATGGTTTTCACTAAAATATGCTCCAGGTTTGGGAAGTGCCAAGATACTAGCTCTCCAGAGACAATGACAAGAGAAGGGGTAACCAGCACCCAGGTGGGTGCTGAACAGACATCACCAGCCATTGGCCAGAAGAGGCATTACAGTTCCATGACTCACTCACAGGAGACACGCCAGGGGTATTGCTTAACCTTGTGACTCAGCAATGCCCACCAGACATGCCTGAACTTGTGTTCTCCAAGCACACAGACTAAGGGTATAAAACGAACCACAGGGCCCCGTCCTTGGCCTTTTCTCCTTCCCCCACCTCTGCTGCAAGCAACAAGGATGGTCAGAAGACTGAAGACTCCAACAGAGGAGACTGGTCCAGATTTAAGAGACAAAGCTGTATATAAAGCACTGTAAGATCCAGTGGGGTGATAACATTGCTTGATCTGTATACTATCTAGGGTGATAAGGGTTAAGGTTTAGACTGTGTGCTTATATTTTATTTTATTTTATTTTGGTAACCACTCTGACTTTTTGCCTATCACTTAAAATCTATCTTTTGTAATCAATAAACTTGTTTCACTATTTATCTTCACCAGTGAATTTGCCCAATCTGTTGGTAAATCTGCTCAGGTTACAAAGGCTGGTGTATATTCACTTTCCATTGATGAAGTGGTGAACTAATTAATAAACTTGTGTTGCTCAAGAAAGGGTCTTGAGCAGTGCAGGACAATATATTCCTGAAGTACAAGGCTCGGAGCTGGGGGGATCTGGCTGGTGCCTTTCTCTGCATGATTTGTGAGTGGCTCTGGGAGCATTCATGCAATCTAGCTGGCTGTAGGGCTCATGTGCTAAGTGATAACAGTGCCTGGAGGGGTTTGTTGCTTGTGAGAGACAGCCCAGACTGGAGAGTTAAGGGGGCACAGCAGTCCCAGGCTGCACCTCCAGGATCCTGTTGTGACAAAGTGGGAATATTCTTAATGTTTTCTCTGAATACTGTGTGGGTGCCTCAGTTTCCCCTATGCAGTTCTTAAGTATCTAGGTGGTGGGATAAGGATGTGTGGTTGTTGAAGAGCCCTAGAGGGCAAGTGTGACGCTGTCTGCACAGAGAATGGCTGACACCCTGTCTCCTGGCAACTGATGGCCTGGGCCCCTCCTCTGCAAAGGTGCCAACTGAAGGTGTTGGAGAACAAAGAGATCAGGTGACCTCCTGGCCCAGGAAAGAGACAAAGGCCAGAGGAGGAGCTGGAGAGTTTCAGTTTGGAGCTGGCTGGGGAAATGGAGTGGGGGCCAGATGGGGGTCTGGCCTCCCTGGCCCCAAGATGGACGTGACTCAGAGGTCCTGTTCTCTGTACCTACAAACTCTGTTTTGGACTGTTTTCCTGTCATCTAATAAACCTTCTGTTTAACTGGCTGGATGAGAGTCACGTCTGACTGCGGAGTTGGGGGTGCAGGGCCCAGTGAGAAAAGGGGATGCTGAATGCTCCGAGATCAGACCCAGGAAGGTTCAAGCTGTGTAAGTTTCTTGCCCTGGAGACAGAAAGAAGGCTCCCCCAGAGTTCCGACTGGCTTCATATGGAGTAGTTCCAGAGCATTGCCCAGTGACTCTGAGACACCTGTTATACCAACGCTGGCCTTCTCCTGGGTCTATGAAAGCTTAAGACTATTCTGGGTGCAGATACACACAGGGCAGTTTCTGAGGCATATGCCATATGGAAATTTCACCAGGCACAGGACTTACGTCTCTTAGGGAAAACAGAAGAAACGAGACGGTAAAAGCCAGATCTGTCTAGTCTCTTTGGTCCTCCTGCAATTGGCCTGTAAATGCATCTGCCTCCTGCAGATGACTGACTCAAGACCAACTTTGCCCAGCTGGCCAAACCTAACAAGTGATTTTCTACCTTTGGAACAGCTAGTGTTCTGTGGCAGACATTAGCAGAGATTTCCGGGAGAAGAGGCAACATTTGGGAGGTGATTCTTCTCTGAAGCAACCCTGCTGAAGTCGATGGAATTACACCAGTGTGGGTGAGAGGAGGATCAGACCCATAGATCCCTTCGAACAAATCAATGAGCACAGTGAATTGTGAGCAACACAGACACACCCAAATACCCCCTATCTGTTTGTGATACCTGTGCCCTGCTTCATGTTCTGCTCGAGAGTAACGGTTGCCTTTTCATTTTCAGTCACTTGCTGGAATAATAGGGTTGGAGTATTTATTTTTTTTAATCGTGTTCTTACTGCACGGTTTGTCAAATAATCATTAAATAATTACATTCTGGTTTTGACTCATTTTGAGCGAGAAAGCACTAAATGGTCTTATAATGTCCCGAAACTGTCAACTTGATATATAGGGTTCTATTCAGCAGAAATTATATGCAGTTTCCATGCCACAAAAGCCGCACAAGGTCCTGGATCCAGCCAAAATATTCAGCAGAAAATTCTGCCAGGCCGCAGGGCCAATTATGCCAAGATGTGCAGGTGTATTTTGCAGAGAGCAGCTCAGGCTGGAGACTTCATTAGATTACTCATCTTCGCCCACCATGTTACGCTAATGCTGAGTCACCTGAGCCAAAACTTTACATGGCTCCAGAAGCTATTTATAAATTTCCAAAGTTAATCCGGCCCACAGATGCCATGTCCTTTCATCTGCAGGTGCATGGAGCCCCTTTCCAACATTCTGGGAAAGATATCCATGCCCAGAACACTAATCTGACCTACAACTGGTGTACCTTGGCATAAGGTCTATGGAGCCACTTCCAATCACACCAGCTGAGGATCTGGCCTTTTGTGTCTTTAGCATGCATGCTTGCACTCATGGCTGTTTGCCAGAGCACCACTAGACCTGCTAACAGTGCAGCATGCCATTTGTCTGAGTAGCTCATAGTTAAAGCAGGACTGCACATCACAGAAAGTGACATCTATACCACAAGAAATTCCTCCCAGTGGCAAGTAATGGCAGATCGGGGGATTGTTGAGCGCCATTAGGAAGGATCCCTGGGTAATACCCACTGGATATTATGCAGTCAGCAAACGCCTCCATTCTGTAGCGTTCTCCATTTTTCATTCAACAGCCAGGATTTTTCCATGTGTGAAGGGGAAGGCACATGTGTCTGTGACTGCCAGGGGACCTCCAGATCCGAAAGTATGAGTTACTACAGATTGAGCTAGAGACTCAAGGCTCCCTAAGTAGAGCTGTAATGGACTCATATCCTCTGCAGATCTGTACAGAGGAGGTCCTATAAAAATACCCTCCCCACTGGGTTAAGTAGCCTGTTAATAAAGCACAATGAAAATGGGTTCAAAAATCATTTTCTCTTCCAAGATCTTATTCATCTCCATTCACAGAGCCTCTGTCGCCCTGCAAGTACATTTCATCCATTGGAAAGACACCAGGGGGAGTGCAGCTGAACATCAGAGGATGGTGTTATCCCTACCAAATTGTCCTCTCCATGGATAACCAATTCCTGAGACATCAGCTAGACAAATCTGCTATTCAAGGACTCTCGATGCTTTGGCTAGCAGGGGAAAGGGAAGGTTTCCCATGCAATCCCATGGTCTGTCAATTAAATTTCTGCTCTCAGATTCTTTGTCACAAGTTCATTTTATGGGCGTTGCCAGAGAAAGAAGCCAAGCAAGCATCCATCACATATTGCTCAATCCGTGAACACATTGCTTTCAAGCCACATTAGCTTCACCCAACATATTGCTGCAGATGGAGTCAATCACATCAGTGTGTGACCTTTCCACCTTACGGGAGGTTGTACATGTCAGTCCTGATTCCTGATGGAGATGAGAAGTCACCCAGGTCTTACCAAGGGGTGATATGGCATGAGTAGGTAGATGGCCTGTGACCACAATCAGGTTATAACATATGTGACCATCCAGTTTCATGAGTCCTGGCACATGAGCTGGCATAGTTTATCCTTGGTATAACTATGTTGAGGTCAATGAAGTTTTACCAAAGATGACATTGGCCACTTGGAATCCCCCAGCTGAAGTCTGGCCTGGAGCCTGAGGTTAACATCCCTGCAAGAACGGTGCTGAACTTCTTAAAAGCCACAAGTGGCCAAGATCACAGGACGATGTCTTATCCCAGAGATCCCAAAGCTCTAAGGGAACCGCCAGCAGGAGCACAGCTCCCCCAGCACACCTTGCTACAGTGGCACAGGTGAGGGCAGGTGGGCAGAACTTCATAGGAGTCAGATGCAGGAGCTACAATTTATGGGTGTCCTCCTGTGGGAGCAGCCAAGGAACTAACTGACCCATGGGGGATTCTCCCTGTGGGAAGGGTGGCACTGGGGCTGCCTCCCACAGTTGTTTCACTAGAGAAGGTAGTTTTAAAAGAATATCAGCCCAGCGTTCCCCAGGAGAGTGGAGGCTGCCCAAGGAAGGCACTGAATCAACGCAGCTCCTGACAGGCCTGGCCACACCCTCTCCTGGGCTGGCTCTGCCCACTTTGGATACATCTATCCTGCATTGTGAACTCGGGCCTGTGGGACTCCATGTATATAAGCCGTCACTTGAGTGTCCACACTACATTTAAACCTGGGTTTCCAATGGCTGGACCCTGGTCTAGGCTGCCGACGCAGCAGCGCTAACGCGTCTATACTGCACTACACAGATCTTCTGATCTGGGGTGTAGTCCTGAACGGGCATTTGCCAGAATGCCCCTGCCAGCATGACCTCGCACCTTCTAAAATGGCATTCTTCATGCGGTACGACCTCAAAATGGCATGTGCCACGTGGCAATAGTGCCAGTACGTGGTTTCACAGAGAGCCGGCCCCACTATACCATTGTTTCGGACTTGGGTCTTCAGCTTGCTCTGCATCCACACTGCAAAATGACAGGGGTTGGGACCCAAGGCTCAGCGGGACTCAGGTTCTAACCCATCCCCTTAGCAGGGTCCTAGGTCCTACGTCCTTACTGACCTGAGTCGGACTGATTTGTGTGGGGATAGAAGGGGAATTTGGACTCAAACCTGAGTCAGAGCCTGGGCTTAGTGTTCAGTGTAGATGTATCCTTTGGGGCTGCTCCAGCTTGCTCCAGTCCCCTGGCACAGCGGGAGTTGCAGAATCGTACTCCGCCACATCCCTACTGTTGGCAAACTTTCTGCCACTGGAAGTCTGGAGAGTGTGTTCTGCCACAGGAATGTAAGGGATGAATGGAGCCCACTGGCTTCCAAACTCATCTGCCTGACCGGAAGAGGGGAATGCACAAGTGGTCCAAAGTGGGGAACTGCAGAGAACAGAGAGAGCCTGAGTAGCCACCAGTGTGCCTTGAATGGCAGCAAAAGCAAAACCAAGCAACAGACATTTCCCTCGCCTCTGGGGAATTCGTCGCTCCAGAGCAGAGTTTGAATTCCTCTTGGAATAAGATCCTTGCTTTACAAATCAGAACCAGCCCAGGCCAGTCCCCCATGTGCTAACTTTGGAAACATCCCATCCTAGCTACTTGAAAAAGGGAGAATCTGGGGGGTTGTGTGAGTAAAATGGACCTGGAAGCTGGGACTCTTCACACATGGCAATGGCTTTACTGAAAACATTTCCTGTAAATAGAGACGATCCAGCCTGTTTCAGCTCAAAGTCATGTTTTCATTAAGGGCTTAAACTGATTCAAAAAGCATGTCGGGTTTGATCTCAAAACTCATTGACGGGTCTTTCCATAGACTCCACTAGGCTTTGGACTGATTCATACTGGGGGTGGGGGGAGGGGCAGGGTCTTTCCAATATGCTTTGGACTGGGCCATATGAGGGGTCTTTCCATATACTTCAGTGGGTCTTGGACTGGTTCTTATTGGCAGGGTCTTTCCTTAGACTCCAATATGCTTTGAACGAGGCCATATCAGGGGTCTTTCCATACACTCCAATGGTCCTTGGACTGGTTCTTATCGGGGGGGTGTCTTTCCTTAGACTCCAATATGCTTTGGACCAGGCCATATCAGGGGTTTGGACCGGGCCATATCAAGGGTCTTTCCATACATTCCAATGGGCTTTGGGCTGGGCCATATCAAGGGTCTTTCCATACATTCCAATGGGCTTTGGGCTGGGCCCTCTATTGGTCTCATCTGCATTCAAAACAACTTTCAGTTGTGTTTGACTTCATTTTACAGGCACATTAACACATTTCAGTCACATAAAAATATTCTGCTTAAAAAAAACAAACCCTCAGCCATATAAAGTTGCTGTAGCAAAGCTGTTTAGTACCAATTACATGCTGAATAATACAAAACACAGAGGGACAGATTGTGCGACGTGAGCCGTGAAATCACTCCTCGTGGAGCTAGGCACTACTCACCATAAGGAAGGAGTGCAGAATATAGGCTTAGGATCAATATTTGATTAGACTACAGCTTACATATCTCCACTTACTTGGATCTGTTTTTTTTATTATTGTTCTTCTATAGATACCACAAAGGCAATTAACACTGCAGCAAGCACACAGCTGCACGTGGGCAGCATGAACCCATCCTCCAGCTTGCAGGAGACACTCCTAACCAAAACCAGATTGGATTCCCAAATAGCTCCAACCTTATTTAAATCTCATGAAAACTACACACCTGTGTTTGCACATTCCTGCTGCGAAGCCCTGCCCAGGGGATGACGGCGTCTGTTCCATTGCTCAGGAGCAAGGTTCTGCATGATGGGTTTCCCAGGTGGCCCCGCTGGAGCTGCAGTCCAAGGAGCACATATCTGGCTAATGACAACAGGGTACTGAATTTGACTGATGTCGTTAACCATCACCTGGGCCAAGTTTGCTAAACTGGAATCAGTAAAATAACATTGAAAACATTCATAGCATCGCTGGTCCTTTTCGTCTGCAGATCTCAAAGCACTTTGAAAAGTACGATTTATTGCTATACCCATTATTGCCAGTATTTTAACATGGAGCTGAGCATTACTGGCCCACTTTTGCAAGTAGGAAAACTGAGGAATACAGCCATTAAGTGACTTGGCCGCTTGTTTTTGGTAGCCCTGTTGGAAACTCATCTTGTTACTTCAGCATTCTTTCACCTAGATGGCATCTTTTGCTGAGTATATTGCAAAACATTTTTCACAGGCATATACTATGCCCCAAACATTTTTTTATGTCTTTTGGCTGATAACAAGAGTTAATCAAATGAAAAATACTAATTTTGCAAACGATCCTTTGGGATCGTCTATGACTGGGGCAGAGGCCAACTTATTAATTGTCTTTGCAGGAGCACTGCTGTGCCTGTCCATGGATGCCTTTAAATAGCAGAGTAAATAGAAGCTACGTAAGATTTATCTATATGAAGGCTCTCAAAAGAGTACCTAGCAATACCTGTTGCTGCTTCAGTAGCTACAGACACGGAAAGGGTCAGCATCTGTCTCGCAGCCCGTTCTCAGTAAGGACCTGATCCTGGGTCGATTTAAATCAACAGAAAGACTCCCACAGATTTGAATCAGGCCCTCAGGGACATGGCGTTGGCCACCCACTGAGGGTTCGCAGATGGAGATCCAGCCTGGTTATAGGAACTAAGACCAATGAAATTCAACTCGGTATTCAGATGTGGGGCTAGATGCTTGGTTTGGCTGTGGACTAGCTTGGTCCCCGGTCAGGACGCGCTGGTACCAGCACAGGGCAAAGCACGGCTTCTCCCCAGTGCAGGCCCAATGCTCTCAAGGCACTTGCGTCACCGTAATTCCTCAGACCAGCCTAGTGAGGGCATTTAGTCTTCCCCTTTAAAAAACACACACATAGGAATGTAAAGGGGGAAATCCTCTCTCCTCCATGCACAGCAGGAAGGGCACTGGCCTGGGGGCAGCTACCTCCCCAGGATGGCAGGAGTCCATGCAGCTGTTTGTGAATGTCACTCCACCCACCTACCAGGTGCATAACTGGGCACTGTGTGGGTGAGGTGGGGTGGGAGATAAAATCCCCCAGCCTAACGCTCTGGATCCTGTCATGTGGGATCCCTTCAGAGCAGATCTTTTGCCCACTCCTACTCCACCCTCTGCACCAGCATATGCTTGGCTGGCGTGGAGACCCGTTCTGAAACATTGAGATGTCCATGCCAGCTCTGCTGGCAGCCCCTCATAGGGCCCAGTGCAGTGCTTCTCTAGTTCCAGGGGCCTCACAATGGCCCTCCACACAGGGCCTCACCAGTTCCTGCCAGGCTAGCAAAACACTGTCCCACCAACTCACCCCATGCCCTCCCCTAATATTACAGGATCTGTCCCATCTTTCCAAAACCAGAAATCAAGAGAGTCTCATCCCCCCATGCTCACACCCCAGCTCAAGTTCACAAATGGAGTAGGCAGTGATGCTCGGGCTACCACTGATAGGCCTTGGGCAAAACCCCTTCCAGCTGGTTTACCTCTGACTTAACAGGTCATCTGCTAAGCAGCCAGCATGACCTCTGGCCACAAGAAGGGGCAGCTGAACAGCATGAGCGGCAGCACAGTGTGGTGGACAAAGCAAGAGACTTGTGCCAGGTCTGACACTGACTCCCTGTGTTATGAGACCCTTCATCAATGGCATGATATATGAAAACACAGTCCATTTGCAACAGAAAGCATTTATGAAGGAGAACAGCTACAAACAAACGTGTTTCCACACCCAGATCGAGTTCCAGCTTTGTCCCCCTTGTTAACCAGGGGCCGAACCATATCTGCAACTCTATGCATCACACAGAGATTTCTAATGGCTGAATCATATATTACAAATAAATGTATCATTACAATCAGTTGAGAAAAAAGGCTGTTCTGGTTAAAAAACTGACCTGGTTTAGGGGGAAAGTGAAGGCACCAGTAAAAAATAAAATATAACAAATGGAAGAAAGGGGAAGCTGATAGTAATGAATATAAATCTGAAGTTAGGAATTATAGAAAGTTGATAAGGGAAGCCAAGGGACACAAGGATAAATCTATGGCCAGAAGAATTAAGAGTAAGAAGGAGTGTTTTAAATATATTAGGATCAAAAAAAATACTCACAGTTGTATTGGTCCAGATAACTTGCATCCAAGAATTTGAAAAGAGTTGGCTGAGGAGCTCATTGGACTGTTAATGTTGAATTTCAGTAAGTCCTTGGAGCACTGAGGAAGTTCCAGAAGATAGATAATGTTGTGCCAGTTTTTAAAAATGGTAAACAGGATAGCAGGATAATTACAGGCCTGTCAGTTTGACATCGATCCCGGGCAAGATAACGAAGCGACTGGTATGGGTCTTGATTAATAGAGAACTAAACCAGGGTAATATAATTAATGCACATCAACATGAGGGTATAGAAATAGATCCTGTCAAACCACTTAATGGTTTTTTTTAATGAGATTACAAGTTTGGTTAATAAAGGTAATAGTGTTGATATAATATGCACAGACTTCTATAAGGCGTTTGACTTGGTACTGCACATTTTGATTAAAAAACTAGAACAATATAAACTTAACAAGCCACACGTTAAATGGATTAAACACTGGCTAACTGATAAGTCTCAAAATATAACTGTAAATGGGGAATTGTCATGAAGCAGGTGTGTTTCCAGTGGGGTTCCCTGGAGATCAGTTCTGGATCTTATGCTATTTAACATCTTTATCCATCACCTAGAAGAACATATAAAATCATCATTGATTAAGTTTGCAATTGACACAAAAATTGGGGGAATGGTAAATAATAAAAAAGACAAGGGCACTGATTTGGAGAAATCTAGATTGCTTAGTAAACTGGGCAATCAATCAAGATGCATTTTAAAGGTAAATGCATACATCTATAAACAAAGGATGTTGGACATACTTACAGGATGGGAGACTCTATCTGGGAAGCAAGGACTCTGATTTGGGGATTATGGCAGATAATAGCTCCCAGTGCAATGCTGTGGCCAAAAAAGCTAATGCGATCCTGGAATGCATAAACAGGAGAATCTTGAGTAGGAGTAAAGAGATTATGTTACCTCTGTATTTGGCACTAGTGCAACTGCTGCTGGAATCCTGTGTCCAGTTCTGGTGGCCACGACTCAAGAAGGATGTTGATAAATTGGAGAGGGTTCAGAGAAGAGCCACGTGAATGATTAATGGATTACAAAAACCTGCCTTATAGGGACAGACTTAAGGAGCTCAATATATTTAGCTTAACAAAGAGAAGATTAAAGGGTGACTTGATCACAGTGTGTAAGTACCTACATGGGGAACAAGTATGTAATAATGGACTCTGCAGTGAAAGGTCTGACATGATCCTGTGGCTGGAAGTTGAAGCTAAATTAACTGAGACTGGAAATAAGGCTACATTTTTAACAGCGAGGGTAATTAACCTTTGGGACGATTTACTGAGAGTCACGGTGGATTCTCCATCATTGCCAATTTTTAAACCAAGATTGGAGGTTTTTCTAAAAGTTCTGGTCTGGGGATTATTTGGGGGAAGTTCTATGGCCCAGGCTATAGAGAAGGTCAGACTAGTTGACACTATGATCCTTTCTGGCCGTGGCATCTATGGATGTATAAGGTCCTACCATCTATTCTGCGGGGGGGCAAACTGACTGATAAAAGGACAGGAGAGAAAAATATGTGGTTGGGTGAGAGATTTTCTGAGCTCTCTCCCCTGGGTTTTACCACTCAGAGAAACAGTCAGGCTCATTGCTGGCTTTTATTAAGTTCACATTATATAGGAGGTCATACATCCCAGCATCTCCTGTATCTGTTCATACCGCTTTATTCTTTGCTATGCCCCTAGTCCGTTCAGCAAACCTCAAAGATTTTCAGGTTCTATCCATTATTAGACTGTGTTCACACAGGCCCTTCCTTTCTTCCCTCCCCCCAAAACAAGACCTATCCTCAATTTAGCATGCCTTAGCTAATCTCAGCATGAAGGATTTTACTTATTTTAGTATTAAATAACAGGTGTTCATTACAGTTCAGACAAAACGAACAAAGCCAATAAAAGCAACGTCAAGTGCCTACTGTCCTCCATATAATTTAATATGTAAAACAGTGCAGACTGTTTCAAGTTATTACTTCATAACATATAATCTCATGTTACTGGAGGGAGAGGTGAGGGACAAGTGGATTAGTTGAAAAAGCACTTGCTTTTTGCCTGTGGGACTCTGGGCTGAGCCTAGACTTACGCTGTAACTGACAAGGGGTTTGTGGTCGCACTTCAACCAGGAGAAAAGTAATTCGTGTTACAGAACTAAATCGCTTAAGAGTGAGATTATCTAATGAAGAAAGGCTAAAGCTAAAACAAGAATGAGCTAATGCCTTTCTTCCCTTTCTCCTGTGAAAACAGTATCACAACAGCTGTGGGAATGGTTCAGTGAGAACCCAAAAGCGTAAGCCCTAATGTACAGTGGGAACTGCAGAGAATTCCTCAGTTCCTGCACTCGAGATTATAAAATAGTATTGCTCCCTCTGCTTTGTTGTGGCTCCTGGCTGACAACAGAGGTAGGGTGTTACCTTATATCAGCTCTCTGAACCTCCTGAAACCCAAAAGGACTGGAGGACCCATGGTTCTGCCAGGCAGGTCACCCTGGGGACAGAAGGTGGTGGGGTGGCCCTCGGATATCCCTGAAGAGGCCACACAGACTCAAGGGTGTGTGTGTTGTACAGAAACTGGAGCTGACCAGACCACTGCGATCCCAAATTAAAGATACAAATTACAGTGTTTAGGCATATCCATGAAATGTTTACTTTTCCAGTTGCTTCTTTTCTCAGCAGCGTAAGTTAACCCTGGTAAGAATTCCAGTGGAACCTCAGACCTGCCCCATTCATCTTTTGAATTTGGAATAGCATCAGCATGTGAGAGACTTATCTGCATTTTCCATCAATTTCCTATATCTGCTACAGCGTGTGCAAGACTGGAGCTGCATGACTTCTGCCTATGGGATGGTGGAGCCCAGAAAGAGGTGTGGTTTGGACAAAAAAAAGGCAGGAGAAGCCAAATTCTTAAATGTGGCCTATGCCACCATCTGAAAGGATGAGGATTTCGACGTAATGCATGAACTCACCGTGCATGAGTTTATATAAATATGACCTTTCTCCTGTCCACATGGCAAGTGGATCTGTATGTAGTTAGAACCAATTTTCCTCACCTCTCTGAGACGTCGCTGGGAAAGTCATCCAGTTAGGGTGCCTTTCTGTTGCAAAATCTTATGGGTGTTGACTTTCAGTTGTTCAAAACTTTCCTTCGGCCATCAGTGTCTCATATACAAGTGCATTTTGTTAGCTGTAGGATGATGCCTCAACTAGATATATACACAACAAGGAAATACCTCCCAGCCTATAATCAAATGGTGAAGATGTTTCTCCTGAAACAGTGAGTGTTAGAACGAGTATGGATGAACCTCCAAGAATGCATGACACAGTCCATTTTCTTGCCCATGCTACGTAATGAAAAGATTATTGGAAATCCTGTTTGATCCTCAGAATCCAGAGCTTGGCATGCTTCAAGCGGAAAGAAACATGGAAGGATACAACTTACGGGCCCAATTTGAAGACACCTTCCCACGACCACATCTGCACATGAAAATGAAAGAGCAAAATATGATGCAATTTCAACTGCCTTTATTTTACATGGAAATCCAGTTATTCTGAAGTTAAGTTTGTGAATCATCAAAAGGGGAGATTCAAGAACAAAGCATGATCTTGCAGCTAAGCCACTGCACTGGGGCTTGGGAGCTCAGGATTCAATTCCCGACTCTACCAAAATCTCCCAGTGTGACTGTGGCAAAGTCACGTCATCGCTCTATGCCTCAGTTTCCCAGCTGTAAGATGGGGCGATAACACTTCCTTTTGCCCACACTTTCTCTTATTGACTGGCGTGTAAGCTCTTTGGAGACAGGGCCAGTGTCTTACTATGTGTTTGTACAACGCCTAACAAAAAGAGGTCCCAATTTTAGCTGGGGACTCCAGGCATTACCGGAACACAATTACTAATGTAAGATAAAGAGCACAAAGCGATGGTTACTTGAAGAAGTCAGTTTTTCAAGCCATCACCGTGCTAATAAATACCAGGAAAACACAAAATCGGTTGTTTCAGTGTTGCAGAGAAAATGAAAAGAGCACAAACCAGCACCTGCTAGTTCTGTTGGACAGCCCAAGTGTCCCTCCCAGTATAGTAATGTGCAAACCTCTGTGTTTCTCTTCAAACACATTTACATGGTGAAACTAATTTCCAAAGCCTCATTCCCTTTAGGCAGGAGATACAAGTGAAGCCCGGTTGTGTGACGAGTTCTCCTCAGTTCCTACATAGCAATTGAAGTATCTTTTCCTAAAACTATGCTGGGAAATTTGACTTGCAGGCAAAAAAAATCTGCCAAAAAGTTCAAAGGGGCCTGAAAATCAGGAGAACTTGGTCTATGAAGGTTCTACAGTGGCAGTATAGTCAGGTTGGGTTGGCAAGAGTAGGGTTGGCCATTTTGGTTGGACATATTCCTGGAGGGTTCATCACATGACATAATCAATAATTAAAGATTAGCCTTTATTTCCTGGAGATTCCCGGACGATCCTGGAGGGTTGGCAACCCTAAGCAAGAGGCTGAGTGATGAAAGGGGTGGAGCCATTGAGGATGGGGGAGCCGCAAGGAAGGAAGAAATCCATCTCATGGCAGTCAGGTTTGAAGTCTTATCTCCCTATGGCAGCTCAGACTCTCGTGGTTGGGGGCTGAGCCCCATAACCTCTCAGATCCCTCCCCTTTGAATAAGCATGAGTTAAGGACAGTCAGACTGACCACTCCCTCCCTCACCCCATAAACTGTTCTGCAAGAGGAGAGCACTGAGGGGAACGTTATTACCTCGAGCCAGGCACAGCTCACCGTGGACAGGCCTTAAAATCACTATTGACAACTCAGTTGAAATCATGCAGGATTATTAGCCTCTGTGAGTTCTGTCCTCCTCTCATTATCCCCACTTGCTATAAAGAGCAGGGGCGGCTCCAGGCACCAGCACGCCAAGCGTGTGCTTGGGGCGGCAAAATACCTAGAGCCACTCCTGATAAAGAGGAGAACAGTGCACACAATGGAGGGGCCGTCCAGCTCGTTCCTGTCATTATTACATTTCAGTCATGCTTACAGGCCCCGTTAAAAATCAAGGTCCTGTTGTGTTAGGCCCAAACACAGAGTAAAGAGAGAGCCCCGATCATTTGTAGCAGGGGCTCTCTCTTTGTGCTATTCAATACCCTGCATTTCAGCTATCGGGAGAAGCCAAAAACCAATCCCCTGAATAGTGCTCCAGACTGTTTGAATCAATAATCAGCCTCCGCTTTTCCGCCTCTTTTTTTCAAACTTCAGTTTGAATCACTGCATTTTGGGGAGGATGAGGAGGATTAAATGTGCTATAAATTCTCTCAGAGCCTCATGCTATTCAAATCCCTGAATTAAATCCACTCAAAGTCGAGGCCTTGCTCTGCTCGCCATCATAAAGAAAGCATTCAATCACTATGAAGTAAGTCAGGTCTGCAGAAAACACACCCCAGATCCATGGGCTTTATGACAGGCACACAACAGATACATATGAAAAACGTTATACTTGCAGATAAAGCTAAATACGGAGTAAGTGCTTAGGGCCCAAATCGCACTCCAGCATCTCTCAACTGATGTGAGCAAGGTTAGTGTCTATTGCTAATTAGCTAAGACAAAGCTAAAGCAGCGTGGTACAACATGGAAGCAGGCAGCAGGAGCCTTTGCACTAACTTCAAGGAGAGCAGGGTCGAAGCCCATTTGTGTTGTGCTAAACGCATGCCTAAAACAGCATAATAATCCTCCATTTAAATTCCTCTTAAAAACCTGGGTCTCCCTGCACCGGAGCATAATTCACAATCCCCTGTATGAAGCAGTGTCCTTTAGCCATGTAACATTGTTCTGATCACCAACAACAGCACTTCTAGAGTGACAGCAAGTGTGAAAAATTGGGATGGGGGTGGGGGGTAATAGGAGCCTATATAAGAAAAAGACCCCGAAATCGGGACTGTCCCTATAAAATCAGGACATCTGGTCACCCTACCTGTATCATACTGACATGAATGACATTTCCACTGCATCAGTGGTACAAGGTGAGCCTGAAATATCTTACGCTAACATCAGCCCTCCTCCTGCCGTCTTTTTTCAGGATCCCTGCTATCTTCAGACACAACTTTGGATTGTTGGATTGTTTTCCTGTATCTATGTTAGACAGACACGTTATGCTATTGTAGCCATGTTGATCCCAGGATATTAGACAGACAAGGTGGGTGAGGTGATATCTCTTATTGGACCAACTTCTGTTGGTGAGTGGGACAAGCTTTCAAGCCACACAGAGCTCTTGCCAGACCGGAGGAGCACTTGCGGAAGCTGGAAAGCTTGTCTCTCTTTCTCACCAACAGAAGTTGGTCCAATGAAAGAAATGAGCTCACCCGCCTTGTCAGACTGATAGATAGATATTGGAATTCACCCACATATTATGCATTAAAGTCCGCTAAGCATTTATAATAAAAGTTGTGCACTACGTCTAAAAATGCTTCATGGCTCTCCAGCTGTTTTACCATTGCTTGTTATAACACTGTGCGGGGCAAACATGCCCTTAAAGGTTTTGCAACCCAACCATTGCAGCGCATTGCTAGGGCAGGAGAGAGACCAAGGGAAACCCACTAGAAATAAAGGGCTGCAAAAGGCATAACAAGTTAGGTGCGTAACTGGGTGCTTTACACAGTCAGCGGGCTCCCTAGGAGTGCTCACCACCTGTGAGATGAAGCAGGTGCACCGTTCAGTGCAGGCCCAAAGCCCTCATTTGCACCAATTAAATGCAAAAACAAGCATGAAGGCAGACAAGCAGGGGCATGCTGGTTTTTATAACCCTCCCCATGTTAACCACCTGAGTCCTGTTCCTATGCTGCAAACCCTGGGTGCTGCTTACCTTTACTAGGGGGAGTGTTCCCCTTGCCTGCCCTTCTCCCGGGACAACTGGCCCTAGTGAGGTTCGCAGGTGGATAAGTGTGGGCCTCAAAAGGCATTTTTAAAAAACCCAGCAGTGATGGGGAAATTTTATAGCAGTGAAACACCCACCTCCCCTCCCCCTCAGAAGCTCTCTCTTGCCAAGCTGAGTTTGTCCTGCAAGGTGCCTGCTCTGCCCCTGCTCCTGCGGACTGGCCAAGGGCTGCGGGCTCTGGAGGCGATTCCCCCGGGGCCCGCCCCAGCCGGGGTTATCTCCAGCGCCGCAGATCAGTGGAGCGGGCAGTAATTGGCCTGTCAGGCAGCTGCAAGGCGCTTTCTCCTGGAGCTTCTGCCACTTCCAAATGAAATTCTTTCTTGGGCAGGGCCCTGCCTGCTCCGCCGCCGCCATCAAAGCGCAGGCAGCAGGTCGCCGCTGCCCCGGGCCATAGATCTCCCGGCTCAAGACAGGAATGAGCGGGGGGGCGACCAAAAAGAGCCTCCTGGAGCCCAGCGTCGCATCCTGGCTCGCAGCCGGGCTCCCTAGGGAGCTCCTCTACAGCCCCACGCCCACGGGAGCCAGTCCGGCCCCTGCAGCCAGTCGGGCTAAGTGTCTCCCTGTTTGGGCTGCGGGGGGCCGGGTCGGGCCAGGCTGGCTAGCGGGGAAAGACGCTGCTGGACCGGTGGGTGCTGCGGGGCAGAGCCCTCACCTGCCCGGGGCTGTTGGCTGGTAACAAGAAGCGATGGCTGCACGCTCCGGTCTGGGCTGGGTACAGGCGGGGGGGTCGGTTTAAGCCACCCAGCGATCGCTGCAGTGGCTCGGCCAGTGTCTCTGCGCGCTGGCAGGGGAAAGAAGGTGCAAAGCAGCTGGGTGCGGTGGGCTAGTCCCGGCCCCCCGCTGCTAGCTCTGCAGGCTCTCGAATCCCAGGGTACTAGTCCGGTGCACCCCCACGCAAAAAGAATAACACCCTCCTCCACATGCAGAATCCCCCCGGGGCTGGCCCGAGTGGCGAGCGGGCTTGCAAGGGTTAAGGGAGCGGGGGGGGGCGGGGGCGCGGGCGTTTGTTTTCCAAGCTGCACGAAGGGCCGGGCCGCTAACGAGGTAAATGCAATTCGCGGGATTTCACGGTAAATTCCCCAGCCCCCAGAGTTGGCTGCACAAACAAGCCGCGTTATCCGGTCCTGACAAGCCGCCAGCCAGGCTTGGGGGAGCGGGCGCAGCTGAGCAGCGAGTGGGACCCGCGCCTGGGGGAATTAGTTCAAGTCCTAGGAGCGGCTGGGAAGCGGGCACCGCCGGGGGTGCAGGGCCCGATCGGCCCCTGCTAGACCCAGACGATGAAAGCAAAGGGGGGGTCGGGGGGAAAGTGCCTCTCTGCGGGGCGTTTTCCAGCGCCATCGCGCTGGCCTGCTCGCGGCTCGGCTCTGGCCCCTCCACCTGCCCTCCCCAGGGAGCTGAGGGCTTGGCTGCCTGGCCACGGCTGGGCTGGTTGCTTTCCACTCAACTGCCCGCTGCGGCAGGCTGGAGAACAAAAGCGCGCCGTGCACCCCCCGCTGCCCCTTTCCCCGAGGATCCCTCCCCAGCTCAGCTCGCTGCAAACTGACCCGAGCTCGCAGAGAAAACCCCGCCGGAGCCAGGGAGGTGGGGAATCCCCTGGAGTCAAAGCAACAGCAGCCCCAGATACGCCCCCCCCCCCCTTGCGACGGAGCCTCGCTCGGCTCGGAACCCGAGAGTTTTAAATGCATCTTCTCCCCGCCCCACCCCTTCCCGCTGCGCAGCCCCCGGGGCAGGAGCAGCCGCAGGTGGGCGTTAGCATAACCCATAGGGGACTGCTGGGGGGGGATTGTAATTGGGAGATTTGGTCTTCAAAGGCTCATGCAAACCTTCCAAGAACGTCTCCATAACCGCCTCCGCCTCCCCCTTTTCCTTCCCCACCCCCCTCCAGAACAACATGCGAATCGCTTTGAACACTGGGGGGGGGACATCAAACCCCCCCGCCAGTTTAGCACAAACCCCTGCGGGGTAAGCCCCGCTTTTCACATGCACTTTGGCAAAGGCTTCCAGCAGGTTAGCAAGTCCAGGGTCGCTCCCCGGGGCGGCCAAGCCGGAGTTCCCGGGGCTTTCCCCGCCCCTGCCAAGAACCAGAAAGCGAATCGTCCCCATTGCAGAAAGATCCTTTCCAGCCTGCTCCGAGCCCCGCCCCAGCCTGGCCCCCTCAGGCGCCGCACACAGCAGATGCCTTTTACTTTTAAAATAATGACTCGCTTTATTTTTTCCTTTTAATATGTCGTTATAAATATATTTTGTCAAAATATAGGATCATTATTGTCAACCCATTTGCACGTAAAGTCATAAATAAGGTGAACGTTTAGTTTAGATCAGGGTCCAGCTGGCACAAGCAGTCCTGGGGCGGGGGGCAGGGTTTTTAACGGCACCCGCACCCCTCCACCACCATCTCCTGGTAGTTTTTCAGGACCACTTTGTCATACTCGTCCAGGTACAGCATGGAGATGGCGCTCAGCTCCGTGGGCACGCAGCAGGCCTTGGGGATGCTGGCGTTCACGGAGTTCACCAGGGTTTGCACGATGGCGTGGTTGGTGGAGTTGAGGTGGTCGGCCAAAGGGAAGGGGCAGTCCCCGTGGCAGTAAAAGGCCTGGTAGCCCGGGGGGGCCACGATCCAGTCGTTCCAGCCCACGTCGCTGAAATCCACATAGAGCGCGTGGCGGCGGCAGTTTTTTTTGTTCTTGCGGGGCCGCTGGTGCTTGGCGCTGCGGCGCGCCCTGCGGGTCAGTGCGTGGCCCCTGCCGTCGTGGCTGAACGTGACCAGCAGCGGCCTCAGCTGGGCCCAGTCCCCGTCTCCTTGAGGTAAAGATCGGCTAATCCTGACGTGAGTCCCCGGCCCAGCCGGCGCCGGGAGCAGCTGGGTCACCTCCACCGCCAGCCCGTGGTTGGGCTGCTTGTCCTGGGTCCAGCGGAGGACAGCGGGGCTCACGTCGAAGCTCTCCCACCGGGACACGTTGTGATGCACCAGCCGCGTGTCCAGCAGTCGCGTGATCACCTGCCCGTGGGCCGGCGGGGGCTTCAGCACTTCGTAGATGTTGATCCGGTGCGAGCCCCGTTCCCACGCGGGGCTCCGCGCTTCCTGCTGCTCCCGGTACAGCCGCAGCTCGGCCGAGGTGATCACCTCGTTCTCCGGCACGCTGCTGAGGTTGAAGAGGAAGCGAACGCGGGGGGGGTCGCTGGGCCCGGGGAGGGTCTCCAGATGTTCTGCAAAAACCAAGCGTGTGAACGTTTGGGGGCCCCCGAGACACAGCGCCGGGGGAGTCGGGCCACACCGGTCCTCCCTGCCGGCAGCACCGCTTCACCTGTCCCTAGCCCTGCACAGAGAGAGCTCAGCCCTCCCTGTCCATATCCCCGGGTGCCTCCAAAATGCGAAGCAGAAACCTCCCCCCCTGCTCGCCAACGCATCATCTTCCAGGTGTAACCAGCTCCTGCCCCGGAACCCCGCTTCACCGCCACGAGGCCTGATTCCTATGGATTTACACACCGAGGCGGGGGGTTAAAACAAGGATCCTGCTCACAAGCTGCCCAGCGATTGGGAAACTGAGAGCCCTGCCTTGTTGATCCTATTACTGGGAGGCGGGCGGGGGGTTAAATTCCGACACAGCAACGATGCTGGTGGATTAATAGCTCCGCTTGACTTTGGAAAAGAAACATCCGCTACGAAACATTTGGATCAGGTTACAAGGCCCCATTGAACGAACCTCACAAACACGCTGTTGTCGGTATTCAGTTCGAGGAGGTTTTTATTTTCTTTCTTTAAAAAAAGCCCAAGCAGGCAGCGATCGCGTTGCTATTTCAAAACAAACACACACGGGCCGCGATTTGGGAGGGATCTCGATTACTCCGGAGTTGAATCCGGAGTGAATTCCGTGGGAGTGACAAGGGTACAAACCCGGAGTGACTGGAGCCCTTCACCAAAACGGGTCCATTTCAGTCTCAGCGCGGGATGCTGGAAAATACAGCCGCGGGAGCAGCCCAGGCCAGCGGGCTGGGGGGAGTCCGCCTGCAGCCGAGGGCTGGACACATCCTGCCGCTGACTGAGCTGGGAGTCTCCAAATCCCGATCGCTCCCCCCCGCCTCCCCCCAGAACTGCGGCACTGACCTTCATGGTGGAAACTCCTCACGGTGTTGGCCCGGCTGGTGGGTCTCTCGGGATAGCGCAGGCTGAAGTCCTGCAGGCTTTCCTCCTCTTCCCCGGACTGCAGCCGGTAGAGATCCAGCATGTACGCGGGGATGACGGCTGCTTTGCTGGGCTGCGGCCGCCGGCGGAGCCCGAACATCTGCAGCAAACTCGCCTCGAAACCCCGCAAGAGTTCATGGCTTTGCCCAGAGCGGCGTCCAGATCCTGCCTGAGCCTGGAGTTCTCCAACTTTCTTCCGCCCCGTCTCGGGTATCAGATTGGCATGGGTAGTGCCTCCTAGCAGAACTTGGCATAACAGAATGACCATCAGCATTCGGCTACCAGGAATCATGGTGTCTCTGGGGTTTCCACAAAAAAAAAAAAACGCAACAACAAGGAGGGTCAAGATTAAAAACAGCCCCCCGCCCCCCCCTCCCCCCAAAACCCGAGCCCGCCGCGGACGCAGCAGCGAACGCGGCTCGGAGGCAAAGGGCTCGCCTGTAATTGACTCGCTGGGAGCTGCTGACTGTCCCAGAGCCCCCACAATCAGATAGCCGCTATCCGGCTCATCTGTCCGGGCCCTGCTATCTCAGCCAGGATCTCCGCCTAACTTCTTTCGAGAATAAACAGTGAACATTGGGCTTCGATGGAATTTCTCCCCTCTCCCTCCCGCCTCCTCCCCAGCCCAACGGATCGCTGAAGTGCAGCTGATCAGGGGCCGCTGGAAGGGGGGGGGGTCTCCAGGAGCATATGGATCCCAGCGCAGAGGGGTTTGCACCGAAACAACGTGTCCCCCCTCCCCTTGTCTTATTTTGCCGGCGCTGCGTGGCTGCAGCTTTGCCGTGGCCTTCCAGGGGTTTGGGGAAAGCGAGCGAGCGAAGAGGGGGGCAAGTCACTGGGATTTAGGGTCACTGCGAAGACAAGGCGGAGAGAGGGTGAAAAGCCCCCAGTCTGTTAGCAGGAGCGCCTGGGAGGGGGGCGGCCCGCTGGTCAGCCCCGGGAGGCAGGGGGGAGCCGAGCGAGGCTGTGACACCCCTTCCCAGCCCGGGGGCAGGAGGAGAAGGAGAAGGGGCTACTCACTGACAGAAAACAAGGCATGGAAAAACAGTCCATGATTCTTGCCAGCCAATCTGGAACAAACGGGTGGAAAAGCTCAGGGGCTCGGAGGCGCTTGGTTGCCGGGGCTGGGACTCCGGAGCGGCTCCTAAAGTGAATATTTGAATCCAATGAGCCTCCAAAGCGGACTGGTTCTGTTTTTCTTCCAGCCCAGGACAGTCACGTGGGCCCAAGTCACTCCTTGCACCGCCTGTCCGTCACAGCCGGGCACCGCCCCCTGGGCTCCAAAAGGGATGTCCCGCCCCGCCGCCCCTGTCAGTCTCCTGGCTGGAGAAACCTCCTCTTGCCAAGGGGCAGTGGCAGGCCTGGCCCTGGCCCTACTGAACTCCCCTGGCCTGGGTGGGGGTTGAGGGTGACTTCAGCGGGAGCAGGATCGGGCTTTAAACTGAAGACCCCCCCGCCTTGCCTTGCACTTGCACCGACCCTTTGTGTCTAGAACTGCAGTACCTGAGCAACTGCCCTCCCAGGCCCACCGCTCCAGCGCCCCACTCCCCCGAGGTCAGCCCAGCCCAGCCCAGCCCCTCCTCCCCCTGCATGCCTGCTACCGCGCTTTGCAGCCTGGCGCTGGTGTAGAAGCCTGTGTCTGAGACCCAGGGGCGATCCGGCTTTCCCAGCAGGTCTCCCTGCCCCTGTAGATAAAGTCACACACACCCGCCCCTTCACTGAGCGCACGTGTCCCCCAGCGATACACCTTTGGGGCAAAATAACCCTAAGCAAGAGGACTAGACACATGGGGGACAACCCTCGTTTTCCCTGGCCTGCAAGAGTTAGATGGGCGGGGGGGCAGTCAAATCCTGATGTTCTTAACAAACCAAGGGAAGGATTTGCAAATAGGGCAGAGGCCCGTTTTGCTGCCATTCGAGCTCCCATCTGAGTTTAACAACACGACTAACACCCAAGGCATGGTTGATTTCATCAGTGCAGTGAAACCCAGGAGAAAACAGGGAGCTTTGCCTAACGCTGAGCTTCCCAGCTGAGGGATGGGGCCCTGGGAAGTCTTCTTCTAGGAGCAAGTCAGCTATGAACTAGCCTCTGGAATCTGATCCTCCCCCACCCCCCGTCTTTGCACTTGTGTGTTCAGTTAATTATTCCCGCTACATGCCGGCTTCCCAGAACTGTACATCTCAACAGCTCACCTAATTTACAGGCGTGTAGGGACCTTTGGAAGCATGAGTCTGTCATCGGAAAGGGCCTATTCAAAAACATTACACAGGGTCAAGTCAAAACCAGGGCACCACCTTTCCCAGCGCTCTCAGGCCCGAAGCAGGGCCAGGCTGGGCCATTAGTTCATCAAGGAAAGCCCCAGAGCCCAGTTAGCAGAGACATCCCATCCCATCCCCACCCATCTGAGCCTGGGACCAACCCTGTCCTAGCAGCCGCATTCTGTCCTGTCTCTCGCTGTCCACCCACCTCAACTTGTCCCCATGCGTCGCTCTTGTGAACTCGTGAAAGGAGCAAGAATAAAAACCAAAAGCCGTTTGGACAGGAAATAGCGCGGATTCATTCAGCATCTCCTGCTCCGCGCCGCACTGGAAAGATACAGGGCCATTTAAACGCGAGATCTCCCCGGGGACTGCAGGTGCAGGAGTGTCCCCGGTCGGGGCTTGGCGAGTTTTAAACAGGAACCACCATGCAGGAGAGGCGGTTTATTGCGTAGTAACTCTGCGATTGAAGGAAAGCAGGTCAATCCGACGCTTCCTCAAAGGCTGGAAGGCAGGTTCCTCAGTGACGGGCGGTTTAAAACGACCTTAGAGGAAACTCTTGGAAGTGCGAATAAGGAGATTTCAGATGGTCCCGCTTTGGGACGGCTGGGTCTGGCCCTTCCCTTTAGTTCCAGGATTGAATTTGTAGAACTTGTCACCTGCGGAAGAGGAAAAATGCCCCCTCCCCCAGCTGTCTAAAGCAGAGGAACCACGCGGCGCTCCAAATCCTCAGGTCCCCTTTCACGATCAAACCACGCTCCTCTGTCAGAACGGGGCAGATGCGGACTGGGATGGAATCACCCGAAATCAAGCCGCTTTTAACTCCATCTACCCGTCCGTCTCCTCCCCCCACAAGGAGAATCGCATCGGAAATCCTCAGCCAAGCGCACCGCACCCTCGGCGAACAGCTGTCACCTGCGCTCGCCTGGTGAGAACCAAAGAACCTCCCTGGGGGGTTGATCACTCCAAGGAATATGCGGGGTGGGGGGCGCACAAAGATGATTTCAGACACCCCCAAGGATCACGCAGGACACTGCCTTTGAAAGGGGACCTGGAGAGTCGCCTCTCCCTGCCCTAGAGGAGGCAGAGTTTGGGAATGAAAAGCAGCAGCACTGGGAGGGTTACAGATCTGGTCTCTCTCCCCCCCTCCCCACCAGATGGGGAAAGAGGTCTGGTTACCCCCAGCCCAGAGTCAGGTATGGGAGGGAGCATCGCCCTTGGAGTGGCAGGGCAGGTGGTGCTGCCCCAATCTCTCACCACAGGTCCATGCCCTAACATGATCCTTGGCACACTCTGATGGAGGGTGCGGGAAGCAGGGGGGCACACACAGCAGTCTAGGGAGGTACTAAATCAAAGGTGGGCAAACTACGGCCTGGGGGTGCAACTGGCCCTTTGGACATTTTAATCCAGCCCTTGAGCTCCAACCGGGGAGCAGGGTCGCAGGCTTGTTCCACTCCATGCATGCCAGGGCTCCACATGGTTCCCGGAAGCAGTGGCATGTCCCTCCTCCACCTATGCATAGGGGCAGCCACGAGGCTCCGCACACTGCCCACGCAGCTCCCATTAGCCAGCAACCACGGCCAATGGGAGCTGCAGGGGCAGCACCTGCAGATGGGCAGAGCCGCCTGGCTGCGCCTCGGCATAGGAGCCAGAAAGAGGACATGCCGCTCCTGCCGGGAGCTGCTTGAGGTAAGCACTGCCTGGTGCCTGCACTCCTGACCCCCTCCCACATCCCAACTTCCTGCCCCAGCCCTGGTCCCCCTCCCACCCTCCGAACCCCTTGGTCCCAGTCCAGAGCACTTTCCTACATCCCCAATCTCTCATTCCCAGCCCCACCCCAGAACTTGCACCCCCAGCCGAAGCCCTCACCCCCTCCCGCACCCCAACCCCCAATTTCGTGAGCATTCATGGGCCACCATACAGTTTCCATACCCAGATGTGGCTCTCAGGCCAAAAAGTTTGCCCACCCTGTACTAAATGCTAACCCAGCACTGAGGGTTAGCATTTAGTACATTCAGCTGCCATCAGCACCCTTGGTCCTTGCTAAAGCCACTTTGCATGGGTATTCACCAGCGCCAACTTCAGAAGTCAGTGTCCTCCCTACCCCTCTTTTCTTCCGTTCCCCTGACCTCTCCCACATCCTTTCCTCCCACTTTGTCTTCCCTGGCTAACCCACACCATGGACCAGGCTAACCCACTCCAGTCAGTTCACTGGGCTACTGCATGCAAGTCCTGGGAGCTCCCATCAGCCACCTGTGAGGATGTCACTCACTCCCCCCACCGTCAGGCTGGACTAGCCAACCACATGCTATGGCAATCCAAAGGATGCACAGACTACCTGCTGCTGAGTGATGTATGCTTCAGACACAGGTATTTAGAGACTACTCTGATCACAGTAATCGCACCAGCTGATTGTTTGAATGAGGGATGGACCCACCCCTCAGAGTTCAACCTCAGATCCATACTTTCCTGAAGAGTGGGTGGCTGGGATCTGGGGCAGACATGTCCAGCCTCCAGAAAAAACGTAGCCATTGGGCTTGTTTTCAGCTTAATTGACTTGTGAGTTGCTTGTTGGCTAGTTTTTGGTTTGTAGCTTGTTTGGCTTGTAGTTTGTTGCTTGTTACTTCTGTTTTTTTATCAGTTCCCGGCAAGCAGGGGAGAGAGTCAGGGTTGCCCAACAAATCTAAGTCCATAGTCAATCACTGGGGATCTCAGTATTGTCAGGCAGTGCATTTTTCCAGGGTCAGGGTGTGTATTTGTGGGAATTCGGGGCCCACTCCAGTCCTAGACTGCACGCAGGGGGGATCTAGTCACAGAGTGTTGGGTTCTTAGGGATTGGCTTGTTTTGGCCTTGTTTTGAAATGGGATTACTAGATTTTTGCCTTATTGTGAAAGCCGGGGTGCTGATTTACTGTGTGAAAGCTGGGAACCGTGATCTGGGGTGAGGCGGGGTTGGCTCACCACAGACATAGGCCAGCTGCACCATTCAGATGCAGACTTCCCCAGATTTCAAAGCAGTTCACATCTGAGATTTTGGGTCAGACCCAGCTGTCCTTGAAACAGGGCTTCACCTCCAGTCGCCTTGGAGATAGTGAACCCCCTGGGAAGACAATGCAGCTTTCAAAAGGCAGGCCTATTCTGATGGGGGTGTGTAGAGTACAGACACGCACACTCAGATCACGTGGGTACGAACAGCAGTGTAGACAGTGAGGCACGGCTTAAGCAAGGAGAGTGCCCCATACTCCTCAACCCTAAGGCATGTCCCCTGCCCAGCTCTCTACTCACCCAAGCAGTGCCTCCCATGTCCCGCTGTTGGCACCTTTCATTGCTGGGAGGAGGGATAGCTCAATGGTTTAAGCATTGGCCTCCTAAACCCAGAGTTGTGAGTTCAATCCTTGAGGGGGCCACTTAGGAATCTGGGCCAAAAATCTGCCAGGGGATTGGTTCTGCTTTGAGCAGGGGGTTGGACTAGATGACCTCCTGAGATCCTTTCCAACCGTGTAGTTCCTGCACTTTGTAGGCAGCCATAAGTGTAGACCAGGCACAAGTCTCCCTTAGTGAAGGGACTTCCACATATTGAGAGAAAAATCAGCCTGGACAGCCACAAAAGAAACACCATCAATGCCACCATTCTTTCAGACATTGTCCCATTATCATAATTCAGTGATATCACCAAGCCTTGGCTTTGTGTTGAGGAACATGCCCTAATAGGGTGACCAGACAGCAAGTGTGGAAAAATTGGGCTGGGGGTAATAGGTGCCTATATAAGACAAAACCCCAAATATCAGGACACCTGGTCACCCTTTGCACTATCCGAGCCTGTCTAGAGAGATATAGCCAGAGAAGTGGCCATGGATGATTTCATCTCCAGGTTCTTTGATCCTGTTACTTTCAGTCAGCCCCAAAACTGACTCTAGTGTTGTCATACTGCTCTCTTGCATTGCAGATGTTGCTTGGCACAGTTTCATTCAGCCTTTTCACACCTCAACACCTAGCATTGAAGGCAGTGGGAAATTTGCTGCATAGAGGTGCAGGGCCTGAACCTACAGTTTTAGCCACCTAGCAGGACTCTGGCCTTCAATACTACAGGATCACCTACATTTAATACGGTAACACAACCTGGAACAAACTAAGAAATGGCAACTGTAAAGCAACACATCCAAGAAACTACCATGTCGTTGTGTCCCAAGTATTTATAGAGTCTGAGCTGAGGATGTGATGTTACACACCATACTGCAGTGATACTACGGAACTAGGATAACATTGCCTTTTTATTTTATTTTTTTATTATTTTTTATTCCATTTTCTTTAGCTCATTCATGGCCCATGCATTACAAATGTCTACTGACATCACTGAAAGTACGTGTGTGGACTAAGAGCAATGCTTACATTGACATACCCCTGCTTTATTCCTATACCAGGATATTTAAAAACAACATCTTTTTAGCAAAGTATTTGATCTCAGAGCCCATCAAAGCTGGTAAAATATCACCCTAACCATTTCAAATGTGTCATACTGTACATTACTCATAGCAGGGGGAAACCATTTGAGAAGTAGCTACTGTGCACCTCATTAAAGTTAAATAATATTTTCATTGAAAATGTTCCAGTCTATAAACAAAGGCTATTTGAGTGCCTATATAATTCTGCTTTTAAAACAGTCCTCTGGATTTGTAAAAGAAACTGACTCTCAACTTCTGTGGTACAAGCAAACAAATCTACAATGAATGAATTTTATCCCACTTGTACAAATAGCCAGCTCAGATTTTATATAACTAACACACAACATCCATGGTACACGTTCAGTGAAAACGTTTGTCAGTGTAAGCAATTTAATCCCTTTCCATAGACCCTTGTATCTTTCGCTAGTGAACTGGCCTTTTAAAGTGAAATACAAAGCATTTCACTTATGCCACTCAGATAAACCATGCATCTGTAAGGGGACAGTCGGGGACAGAAATCCACTAGAGGATGGTGTAGTTTAGGTTCTTGTCTCTGAAACTTGAGGAAGTCAGGGGGTGTTTAAGTGGCTTATTGGTTATTAAAAAGAATTAGTCATGGAGGAAAACTGTGCTGTTTAACTTAGAATTTATTCCCTAAAATGTAAATACATAAGTCCAAAACCACAACAGAAATAACCATGGATGAACACAGTGTACCATTTACTTAGGGGACTGAAATATATTCTGACAGAGATTGTATTTCCTCACACCCCTGGAGGCAAATTCATCCCTGCTGTAGCACCCACTGAAGGCAATGGACTTACCCAAGAGATGAATCTGGCCCACGCTTCCTACGGAGCTAAGTGTGATATACAGCCAAAGCAAAACAGTGAATGTCAAAATGCAGCTAAAAATAAAAGTTAGGAAGCTCAGGAAAGCAAACATTGCCTAATTCAGAGTCACAGCTACCTTGTGTACTTTAATGATCCACCAAATCTAAAATAGGAGCTGCTTCATCTAGGTCATACAAACTGCACACAAACTTCAGAGGGATTCAAGTCTCACATGTTTGAACGAGGTTCCTGTCTGGCATTTCAGCCTTAATTGTGCTGGAGATTCTGCAGACAGTATTTTCCTCTCTGACCTCAATGCACTGCCTTCTGAGGGGCACCTGCCCATGGACGCACCGTACAGCAAGACTGATGGCCTTGTTTGGAGCAGAGCATGTACAGACTGAGATTGCTCGGGTTGCATGCTGCAAACAATGCCAAAGGGAAAAGAGCTGAATTCCCACAAATACACACCCCGCCCCAGGAAAAATGCACTGCCTGACAATACTGAGATCCCCAGGGACTGACTACGGACTTAGATTTGGTGCGATGCTGCATGTTATCAATGATTTCATTGCTGCCTACAGAGGCCACCTGTTGAAGACCTTTGTCTGCTTTCTTTTTTCAATCTGTAGAAGAATCCAAAAGAAAAAAAATGATCTTTTGCCCTCATGATCATGGATTTGCACAAGTCTCCCATCTGATAAAATCTCAGCCCTTTATACTTTTGTGGTTTGACACCGCATTGGACATCAGTTGGCATTGTGGATGCTCAGACCGGCTGAAAATCAAGCCAGCTCTATTATAAGGTGACACTTTCCCCTAATGGCAGCATTTCAGAAGATGCCTCTGGACTCAAGCAGAAAGACCTTCCCAAACCAGTTCTGGCATCTCTAGTTATTTTTAGAGCAGCTGCACCTTTTGGGCTCTGAAGTTTGCAAACAATCTATCTTGTGCAAAACTTGCTCCACCAGATTTGTGCCTGAGCAGAAACAAGCTTAAAAATAAAATAAAATAAAATAAAGTCACGTCACAGATGTTTTGACGGCCTGTGTTAGGCACTGACTTTTGTTTTTGCCAGTGGGTGTTCCTCTTTGCCCCCTCCCCTTGTGCAAGCAGCGGGTGGGGCTTTGGGGCAGAGCCTCCAGGGAAAGAAGCCAAGCGGGGGCGTGGCCTCAGGATGGAGGGGCAGGCGGGACTTCAGGGGGTCGGGGGAAGGCCAAGCAGGGGCGCGGTCTTGGTGGCAAAGCAGAGGACATGGCTACGGTCCGGGAACTGGGGCCCACAAAAGATTCATCTGGCCCTGCAGATGCTGAGCACCCCCTATTTTTTTTTCGGTGGGTGCTTGAGCCCCAGAGCTCCTCTGGAGTCGGTGTCTATGGTTAGAGGAACAGATGCCCATAGTGTACCAAGTTGGAATCTTTATCTTTTTCTTTGTAACTGGATAAGCTTGTCAATTAAAACAAAGGGAACTGAAAAACAATTCCCATGAGCTGCAAACTTCCCTTCCAAAGTAGCTCATAATTAGAGACCATAGGACAATCAGCAAGAGCGAGTGTACATGCTTGAGTGGCAAGTGGGGATATATTGAACAACTCACTGATTTATTCAATATTCTTCTGCACTTTCTAAAGCTGGCATAGCTCACAAGTACAGGGTGTGACAAATTTAAAAAGAAACTCAGGCTTTCCCTGATATACACAAGGGACCCGATTCTGAGACTACTTTGGTTTTATAGTAAAATAACTGTTTTGGCTTTAACGGAGTAACTTCTGATTTACACCAGTGCGACTGAGAGCAGAATCAGGCCCAAGATTGCTATATTATTGCAAGCCATTTTTTTTTTTTTACAAATACGATTTATATATTAAACCATCCTGTTGGTACTGCGAATAGTGGAACTATACACAAAAATAGAACTGTTGGTAGTCAGACACATTGTCACTGAAACAGCAGGCTTGGTCGTTTTCTTGGATTTCGTTTAAAAAAAAAAATTTTTAATACCTGTTCAGAAGTGGGAATGTAAAATGGCCGCCCCTAAAGATGTTTCCCTAAATTGGCTGAATACATTTACCAGTTTTTAGTGCTGTAGGAGCTACATTTCACTACAAATAGCTGTGTAGATAGCACTTTGAAGCTACCGTTGTTCCCCCCCTCCCCCACTTACCAGGTTTCCAGGGCTGCCCGAGGGGGCAGGGGGAGGGGCAAGTGGGGCAATTTGCCCCGGGCCCCGCAGGGGCCTCCATGAGACTATAGTATTCTGTAGTATTGCAACTTTTTTTTATGGATGGGGCCCCTGAAATTGCTTTGCCTCAGGCCCCCTGAATCCTCTGGGCGGCCCTGCAGGTTTCAGAGCCCAACCTTCAGCCCAGACCACATCATCTACATTTTTAGCGTGGTCATGCAACTTGAATTGGCCTGGGAGGCTCTCTCCTGTGTGCTGTGTAGACGAACCCATGGTGCTACGGTCGTACAAGTAATAACATAAAGCTAAAGTCATTTCTCAAGGCCTGATACTAAAATTCCCCCGAACTCTGTTACAAACATCTTTTTAAATCATCCATCCTAACATCATCTACACCTTGCTTGGTTTCCTTGATCAGTGTTACAGGGAGACCACGCCTGGCTCCGATGCAGTTTCTTAAGTGAAATTTCACTTTTAAACACACATCCACACTCTATTAATCCCCACTCAATCAAACCACAACTCTGACAGCTAATAAATAGCTCCAGAAGATGAAGACCCCAGCCCTCATGTTCTGAAATAGTAGCTGGCA
This sequence comes from Chelonoidis abingdonii, assembly GCF_003597395.2. Classification (NCBI taxonomy): domain Eukaryota; kingdom Metazoa; phylum Chordata; order Testudines; family Testudinidae; genus Chelonoidis; species Chelonoidis abingdonii. Next base: position 153,454,473 of record NC_133772.1, on the reverse strand, counting down.
CTAATAAAGAATGTGATTCTTCTAACATACGCCACAAGACCGTACAGCTATCTAAGATAAGCAAATTCATGTTGGATCCAGTGAGTCATGGGTCCTTTTTAAGAATACCACAAGCTTTTGGCAGCATCTCTGAAATCCCTCTTTACTATGCCTCTCGCACTGATATGTGGCTTTGTCTGAATTCTGCTGTGACACAGATATTTATACGCTTTACTTTTCCTTACTGTCTAGGCACTCGTGCCAAATTTACCACGTCATAGTACCACGGAGCACCACTAGGGTGCTGACATCTGTCTTTGCCCTTTAATTGTGTCTTGAGATCTGTTATCACCAAAAGCATTAATGATTTCAAACATTAGAGCAAAACTGAAATAAGCACAACTGGGTGGCTCCTGGAAAAATAGTTCTCGGAACAGCTGTCTGACTTTTTAAAACAAGTTTGCTCTGACTGTGTTCACATCCCTTTGATTTGCTTTCCATTAATCGTCTAGTGAACAAGCGTACTAGCAGAAATCTTTGCAGCTCTTGGGAAATAGTTGCAAAAATGGACTTTTGAATTCAGTAACATGAATATTCACACTGATTACCTCATTCCAATTAGGGAACAGAAACAGCCCATGTAACCTCCTGGTCCAATCAGAACTAATCAGCCTGCTTTGTTTAAATCAGATATTTGCAATGAACTGCTTGGTTAAGAACAACCCGCAGACTGAGAATTATTCACAGAAATTATTCACAGAATAATTCTGAATGATGAAAAACCCCAGTCTTCCCACAAACAATTCACAAAAGGAAAAAGAGATGACATAAATCAAATACATTGTTACAAATTATTCACCTGCCTCTGCAGACAAGTGATATACATGAAGCGGCTAGTGCTCCAATTCAAAGCACAGAAAGAGTAGACACAATGATATGCATATGCACAGGGGGTTGGACTAGATGACTTCCTGAGGTCCCTTCCAACCCTGATATTCCATGATTCATCCAGGCAAGAAGCCCTCTGTGCCTGCACAAAGCTCCCTGGAAATCAGCTTTGCTGGGCAAATGTACAGCTGTAAATTGTATAACTAAATGGCAGTGCTCACCTATTGGGGTAAAGGCAAACTGACTTGTATGGGATGTGAGCTTACCAGCGTGCCTGGGGAAGGAAAAGAACCCCTAGGCTGTATTATTTGTTTGTTTTCTGATCTTCTGTAAAGTAAAATGTTGTGTTCATAGGTGGAAGGGCCAATCTGTGTTTAGGACAAAGGGCCAGATGTAAAGGTATCTCGGCACTGATAGTTTGCAGAAAGGCCCCTAGTAAAAACTCCACTGGGGGCTAGTGATGGGGCTTACCTCCCATCACCTGCAAGGCAAAGGAAGGAACCCAGTGAATCACGTTCCACATCTGGGGCGTGATCTTCCTGGCCTGAGGGGGCAGGGTTGGGCCTTATAACTAGACTGAGGGAGCTCAGTTGCGGGGACACTGCAGAGAACAAAGGTCTCTCCGGTGGTGAGGAGCCCTGGGAGAGGGTTTAACAGAGAGGGAACAACTGAGGCAGGACACTACAGGAGCAGGTTAGGCTCCTACGGGGGAAGCTCCTGAGGTACAGCCAACTATGGGGCTGAAGGGCTCTTAGTTTGGAAATTTGTTTGGACTTGGTTGTGCTACCCTGGAAAGGTTTAGACTTTTACGTGACTTCTCCAGAGGGCCAACCCACAGAACACCCAGATGGGGAACTGGGAGAAGACACAAGCTGACAAAGGTCATTGGAAGGCTGAGGGAGAGCCCAGTAGTGGGTCCCTGTAGACTGCCGTGACCAGAAATGAGGAGGTTGAGGAGAAATGAGTCCAGCGGCGGGCAACAAAAATGATTAGGGGGCTGGAGCACATGACTTATGAGGAGAGGCTGAAGAGAAGAATGAGGGGGGATTTGATAGCTGCTTTCAACTACCTGAAAGGGGGCTCCAAAGAGGATGGATCTAGACTGTTCTCAGTATATCTAGTATGACAGAAATAGCAATGGTCTCAAGTTGCAGTGGAGGAGGTCTAGATTGGATATTAGGAAAAACTTTTTCACTAGGAGGGTGGTAAAGCCCCTTCCTTAGAGTTTTAAGATTGGGCTTGACAAAGCCCTGGCTGGATGATTTAGTTGGGGATTGGTCCTGCTTTGAGCAGGGGGTTGGACTAGATGACCTCCTGAGGTCCCTTCCAACCCTGATATTCTATGATTCTATGATTCTAGGTTCCCACGAGGCGAGGATGTGCTAATCCATGGCCTTTCTGCATATTTTGATGCCTAAGTACCTGGTCCAAGTCCTGAAAGCCATTCTGATAGGTTATATGTGCTGTTGAGATTAGTCACATTGGAGTGAGCAATGAGTCTATGGGGCTACTCACACCGGAGAGGGATGTAGGGCTTGGCCCAATCATTCTACAGGATCCAAAAGCATAAATTTGCCAAGACTTGGGAATAAGGGTACATTTGACTGCGTGTAGCTGTGAGACGTGCTGTAAGAGAAGAGTTGGTTTGCTCTGTATGTAGGTATGTCAAGAGGCTACTGTAGGGAAGGCTAGTTAGTGGAGAAGGTACTAGAATGGACCCCAGCAGATGGGACCCCAGCAGATGTGGCGTTGCCACAGGCTTTTTCCGTGACCTTGATCAGTCATTTAATCTCTCCAGTCTCAATTCCCCAGCTGTAACGTGGGCATAATAATCCTTCCTTTGTCTGTTTAGGTGATAAATTCTTTTGGAAAGGGACTGTCTCTTCCCATGTATGTACCTCCCCTAGCACAAGCAGGCCCTGATCTAGGTTAGGACCGGTAGGAGCTACTGTAATACAAAATAATATAAAATAAATGAGGACCTTCCTCAAGACAACTCACTTAATTGCAGAGCCAGTACTGCTCTTGTTGAAGTCAATGGGCAAAGCTCCCACTGACTTCAATGAAAGTAGAGTTGGACCCTCCATGTATATTTCCCTGCTGTAGGGGCTACAAGACAGCACAGCCCTGTTGCCTTGTACTCCTGCCCTGAGGAAGCAGCTGAAAGAACTCAGTCTTTTCTGCTGTGCCTTTGAGCAGGACCAAATTTATTGTTATCTTTCTATCTGTGGTGAACCTTTCTGCTCTCCGTAATAAAAATGCAAGCTAGAAGGTCAAATGTTGTTTATATGCTAGTGCTCACCCCTATACTAAGTTATCTTCACTGTAGGGGATATTGAACTTCCAGGAGTAGGACCATAAACACTTGCATCTTGCACTAGCAACCAATCCATTTTGTGTGCACCATTTTTGCAATATTGGACCCAGATGTCTTCACCAATCAGTCACCTAAAAATCTAGGTAGACACGACTCCACTTTCTGTTGGTAGTGGGGATCCTTGATACCATCTTTTCTCTACTTTGAATATAATCACCCATTTAGCTGCTGTCAGGTACAGAATGTGGTATTGATATTTTAAAATATTTCTTTAGCTATAATGTGATGGGTTTCCTAAAGAGAAAGGATGGTCTTACAATTAGAGGAACTGGACTGACTTTCAGGAGACCTAGGTTCATCTTATCCTGGCTTTGCCACAGGCTCCCTGTGTGATCTTGGGTGAGTTACTAGGGAGCTGATTCAGCAATGTGTTAAGCATATACTTAACAACTGTTGAAAAATAATCATAGAAAACTATGGAAGAATGTTGGAGGAGGATCAGGATTAAGGATTGAGCAAGCTGTTCAGAGGTGGGGGTAGAGCTCTTCACTTTCGATCATATAGAAAGGTCTTGACAATCTTTAAAAACTTTTTTTTGAAAACTCACTCAAAATGAACATGCTCACTCTGTCCATGTGAGGTCCCGAACCGTAAATGTAATGTTTTCAAAACTGTGCTTTCACCCCCTACAACTCACCAGAGAGCACTGTGATACATACACGTGCTATCTGATTCCCTACTTACATCACATAAAGCCAAGACTAACCACAAGGTTTACCACTGCCTCTTCTATCTCCTTAATGCATGGAGAACACTACCCAATATTTCTGGTTCATTGCCATAGAAACAAGAGCATTGACTTTATGGTTCAATCATACATGAAGCAATGTGACAGGCTGGTTTGAAGGGAATGGCAAAGGGAAATATTGCGTCTGGGATATCTTGTAAATGATGGAAACAAAATCTCCTGTATGAGAAAGACAAGAGAGTGCACGTGTTTGGAAACAAGGATCTTGTGCATAGCCAGAGGTAGATTTCCAAAAGTTTCCAGAAATAGTAAGCGGAGTTTTTGATTACTGGCTGACAGCCATAAGGCTCATGAATTTAAGGAAAGCCCAGTGTACTAGCATGCAGGCTTCCATGTGAGGACACTATGTTCTTGCTGACGGCTATCCAAGTGATGCAAGGGGACTGGGACTGCATACATGTACTGCACATGTGTGCACCCCGCAGGAAAGCTGGCCTTGCTGTTAATAGTGCATTTTGCAATATGTGGCTTATTTCATTTTTAAATTACTGATCCTGGAGCAGCCTTCGCAGAAGACAAGAAAACCAAGAGGGTGACTCATAGAAAAGGGTGGGAAAAGAAGAAAGATCTGAGAGAAGGGGAGACATTAAAAGTAGTACAAAGAGGAAAGCAAGATGGGAGAAAAGAAACCACTAAGAGAGGATGGTGTGGGAGGGCGTGGGGGAAGGAGAGAAGTGACACAGCCAAGACCCAAACCCTGCCAACACGTACACACAAGCAGTCCCACAGAAGGCAAGTTGAATGTGCGTAAGTGTTACGGGGCCCCAGCCTGACAGAGCAGCTGGAACACGGAGTAGGAGGAGGGAAACTTGAGACGGGAGAGAAATGGAGACCAAGAGGGAAATCGTCTCCTGTGCAGAGGGCCAGCGCAAGGCCTCACATCACCGGAGTCCAGAAAACAGGGTTTAATTCACTGGGACTTAGGCACATAGGCTCTGTGCTCGCTCTCTGCACAGGCAGGAATTGTATCCAGCGACACTCGATCGGAAGTGGCACACTACTGTCCAGGCACAAAAAGAAATGAACCTACAAAATGGATATTTGAAATGAAAGGTACCAGTAAAGAATCTGATCCAGCAAGTTCTATGAATATGACAAGACCTGATTATTTATCCATATTTAAGGGCCGAATGCTGGCAATATCTGAGTCACAGAATGAAGACATTGTGCCTTCCCCAAGGAGCTCATTCGTCCCCTCTCCCTCCCTCCACCCCATCTCTTCTATCTCCAGAATGCAGATATTGTTTCCTTCTTCCACTCTCAGAGATGCACACCTGATAAAACGTGTGTGTAAACAAGGTATTGTATGCAAATAGGCCAGTTGGCTTGTTTAATGAACATGCACTGCCATTTACATAAACAGCACCAAGCCGGGTGACAGCAACACAATAGCACCGCACTGTATGCCCCCCAAGTTAGCTCATCCCCCCCACCGGGAGGAATTAAATTAACACTCATTCCTCCAGGCCCAGATTCACTACACCTCAAGAAGCCACTTTAGCCACTAAGCTATTCCCAGGTATACAAGTCAGAGGGGGAGGTGGAATAGGGGAAAAGATGCTGATGAACTTGAAAGCAGGCTAGGTGCATGCGGTGGTGCCTGAGGAAGGAGGGAGGATGGGTGGGATGGGACTTAAGGGAGCTGTAAGAGGGAGAATGAAGTGTGTACACTGGGCCTGGGCGAGGATTATTATGCGGCTGGACTGGCCAGGTCGATAGAGTGGAGGGGCTGAGAGGAGTTGGGTCTGGGGGAATGTTGGCTGGAGGTGGTGCAGGGATGAACTTCCTTCCCCCATGGACCCTGGATCCAGCCTGCCACTCTGGCCTCCAGAGCATGCCCCCACCATGGGGACCTCTGCCTGCCAGGCTGCAGCCTGGGGCTGACCGCTTTTGAGCTGACATGTGGCTCTTATTGGCAGCCATGACCAGCAGGTCCCATGATGTACAGAGGTCATGCTTGCTGCCTTACACAGTGGTGTCACAGAACTGAAAGATGCCTCCATAGGACTAGTATCAGAGGGGTAGCCGTGTTAGTCTGGATCCGTAAAAGCAGGAAAGAGTCCTGTGGCACTTTATAGACTAACAGACATATTGGAGCTTGAGCTTTCGTGGGTGAATACCCAGTTCGTTGGATGCATGCAATACCGATGAAGTGGGTATTCACCCATGAAAGTTCATGTTCCAAGACGTCTGTTAGTCTATAAGGGGCCACAGAACTCTTTGCTGCTTTTCCAGAGGACTAGTTAAGACACTGCTCAGGCAACAGCACAACGTGACCGCTTCTGAGAACTGGTTTTCTTTCATGGTATTCCCAGGCTGGGCAAGGGCACTCCAGGCCGCTGGCCGAATATCCCTGGTGTCTACGGGAGTGTGCAGGCTGCTGTAGCAGAAGCTGAGATTTCTGTGATCCAGGAGATTTTGGTAGCCACTCAGGAACCTACTAGACAGTACCTGAAAGCAGGAAGCATAACAGGTCTGCACATGCTTACAATGGGGGCTCAAGTCTCACCTCTCTCACAGCCCCCTCCAAACATGCACTCTTCCAGGAAGCCTTCCTACCTTGCACCATCTGCAATCCTGTCCCAGTGGCATCACCACCACCCTGCCCTTCCCAGGTCACTACATGAGAGGGTGAGATCCTAGCTAGATCCAACACTGCCAACCCCAGACTGGCAAAAGCCATGAGCCAGGCCTCCAAAAATCAGGAGACTGGCTGAAAAATCAGGAGATTTTGAAAATAACAAATGTCAGATTTGTTTGGTGAGCCTTTAGGTGTTTTCAGGCTTATCCTGGCACACATGAGGGGTAGAAACTTACATTTTATTTAAAGTGAGAGCTGAGATTTGCACATAATCACATGACTCCAAGAGCTTTAAGAGAAACATCAAATATCATGACATTATCCCGTGTGTCAGCAACACTGTGGAATGGAGTCTGGGGGGGGCAGGGGCAGGGCTCAACATATAGAAAATCTGAAGACTTGTGCTTCCCCTGAAGAGTCCCATGTTTTAATTTGCCTTTGTCTTGTTTCTCTTTGACTGCAAATTCTTCAGGGTGTGGCTGTGTACAAAGGTGGCACTTTATTATGATTAATTATTTGTATTACATTAGCACCTATAGGCCTCAGTCAAAAATGGGACCCTGCTGCGTGAGGCACGTGGCCAACGCATAGTAAGCGATGGTCTCTGCTGCGAAGAATTTACGCTCTACATAGACCAGGGTGGAGGAAGGAGTATTATTCCCGTGTTACAGACAGGGAAGGGAACTGAGTCACAGAAATTCTATAATTTGCTGAAGGTCACACAATAACGCTGACTGAACCGCCGGATCAGCGGGTAGTGATCGATCTATCCGGGACCAATTTATTGCGTCTAGTGTAGACACAATAAATCAATCCCCAATCGCTCTGCCGTCGACTCCTGTACTCCACCGCGGCGAGAGGTAGAAGCGGAGTCGACAGGGACCCTGTGCTGTGAGGACACGAGGTAAGTTGACCTAAGATACACTCTGAGCAGTCCCGTTGATATTACCTACCGTGCATGAAGTTATGCTTTGCATGACTCAGACCTAAGTACAGGGATCTCTTTATGCTGTTCCTTTTTTAGCCCAATTACATTTGTCATAGCCAGTTTTTTTGCAAAATCATTAATTTTACTGCCTAATGAAAGGTGAGAAGACACAACAAAACCAATCCTGTACCTTGATTCTCAGGAAATGCAGATTTGTTACAGGTGCCACAAGTACTCCTGTTCTTTTTGCGGATACAGACTAACACCACTGCTACTCTGAAACCTTTCATTCCTCTGTGTGCTATGAGTAGGCTTGGCAGAAGTCAATGTTCAGTTTTGTATAGTTTTGACAGATAACACCAATGTTTATGTTGATGAATTTAAATTTTCAGAGTTGTGGGAAATCAACAATAATTATTTCATGACAGTAGAAACTCAGGTTCAAAAAGCTAAAGGTTCATAACAATTAAAACACACATTGTGAACCTCATATGTCAAAATACGCAAACTAAATATTCTTAAATGAAACTCGGGGAAGTTCTCAAGCAGCGTTTTTCTTACTTTGCCTATCTATAAACTTCAACTATTATTGATGGAAATGTTTTTCAGCAGTTTGTGAGTGTACAGTGGAATCGATATTTACCAATTAAAAATACTAATCCTGCCAAGCCTAACTGTCAGGTATGCTCCAATTAATTTTATGCTGCAAAATGCGTTCACGCTGGAATGCTGGTCATGCTCCTAATGGTGCAGGATTTGGTCCTAGAAAAAGAAGTAGGTTTCCTTTGCAAAAAGCATGGAGCTTATTTGCAATTTAGCTTGCTAGATTTGCTTAAGGCCTTATCAGAATTTGTCTTATCGGTATGGACCCACCTATCTTCTTCTATTCCTGTTCTCTTGATACCCAAAGATTTGTCTGAATTGAGAATGTCTAAAGCCTCAGGCATGATCCTGGGTGTTCTCAAGACTTAAATGCCACTGCTTAAAGAGTTAAAGATCTAGATGGCTGCACTAAGAGGATGATAAACTAATCACTCACTCGCTGCTGGTGATCCTGGTGTCATTTACTGAAACATGGAATGCATTTAACAATGTAAAGAAACTCGGTACAGTGCAAAAGCCAGAGATGATTGTTAGATTGTCACGGTTTACTCTGGAGAAAGTCCTCAGTCTAATTATCTGTGTTTGAGCAACCAAAGTATTTCCCCCCTCTGCTCTTTCAAGAAGTTAACATTTTTCTTCTTAGCTCTTTCATGCCAGTGGGAGTTTTTTACAAGAATAGGGACTGCAGATTCAGGTCACGAAATACCACCAAAAAGAAAGGAGAAGATACAGGCTTTAGAGACAAACAATCTCTTCCAGGTGAGTAGTTAGAAGTGAGTCCTACTAGATAATCATAATGAAATGAGATAACGATAAAATAATAGCACGGATATTTAGCACTTATCTATTGATTTACAACTTCAAAGTGCTGTAAACTGACTTGAGAAGTAAATGATGGCAAATGTCTAAGTCTCCAATGACTTCTCAGCATTCTAAAGATATTCCATTCTTTCCATTTTATTTTGATGCCAGAATCTAGTTTGATATTAAGAGAAAAAAGTGCTTCAAGTGATTTTTGACTGTGATGTCTGACCAGCTAGTGAAAAGAGACACCCAGTTCTTAAATCTTTTCTTCACATTTTAGAATTTGGAAAAGAAGGGATGCTCTTTTCCAATAGAAAGCAGGGTCAGAGCATAACATCACTATAATTTATATGTCTAAAACATTACGTGACTTTTGTGCTAATCCCTGGGCTGCACTACTTCATATAGTAAAGAGAAATGGCCAGGCCATTGTGTATTATGGTATATCGAGAAGGCCTAACACAGACAGGACCACATTTTGCTAGGTGCTATCTAAACACATAGTCCTGCCCCAAAAAGTTAAATCTAACCTAGTCTAAACGGACAAGGCAGATATCAGGTGGGAGAAAGGAACGATCATCCCCATTCTTGATAGATAGTGAACAATGGCACAGAGAGATTAACAGAGTCTGATATCCTGGCTCCTGTTGGCTCACATCTTACACCTTAAGTTGTAATAAATAATAATAATAAAACCTAGCTCTTATTGTAGCACTTTTCACCTGTAGATCTCAACGTGCTTTGCAAAGAAGGTCAGTCTTATTATCTCCATTTTACAGATGAAGAAACTAAGGGACGGAGAGGCGAAATAGTTTCAGTGATGTCAGTGGGACCACTTATGGTGTATGGGACTCTTCAACATGAGTAAAAGGATCAGAATCTGGCTCTAAGTGACTCAGGGATCCTACTGTGCAAATTCTTCCCTCTCAAATAGCTGATATTGCGTAAGGAATTTTTCGCTTTTTTGCTCACCTCATCACACCTCATGAGGGAAAATTGTTCAGGAGTCAATTTGTCTCCTAACAAAGTAAATGGCAAAATTTCTTTTAAGTTTAATGGGACCAAGAAAAATTAAGGCCACATTAATAAAAACTGGGGTAGTTCAGAAGTACACCCACATCTCAACAGATATGAATCACTACTGGAGAATGACTATTCTTTGTACTTCTGTGCATATATTTCAAGAAATGGAAACAACCCATTCTTGCTTTTTTGCAACAGCCAATAAAAAGCTTTGCCAGCAATACCTGCATACATGAGAAGGAACCTCCACAAGAAAACTCTAGATATGTAAGTTCATTATCTGCCTTTAATTCTGCCCCCAAAGCCCATTGATCCCAAAGGGCATCTTTCCATTGATTGGGTTCTGAATTAGGCCAGAAAGCTTGTAGCTGCACTGGTACATCTGTTCATGTTTCATCCATTATGGGATCTTTCACTTGTCTTGTTACTATAGCACGAATGAAAGGCGCAATACAGCAAAGCACATAAAAACATGCTTCTCTTTAAGCTTGACCTGAAGTCCATCCCTATTCTTCAGCGAAGCATTTAAGCACATGCTCAAGTGCATTTGCTGAACGCTGACGGCTTGCAGTTAAGCACATAGTTAAAGTTAAGCATGTACTTCAGTGTTTTGCTGAAATCTGGGACTCAATGAACTGCAATCTTTGGTGATGTGTCATTAGCTATGGAGGCGACTTGAGTATGGTGAAAGATGAAGCTGTTATCAAGTCGAATGTTTTTATACAGTTTTCTTTTGATGTCTAATTAGTTCTGAAAATTATGGGTTTTTTTAGATACATTTAAAAAATAAGAATCTTCACAAGTTCCCAATAAAAAGTGGATGCAAAAAGTCCCTTCTTTGAAAACAGAATAATTTATTGATTATTACTGTAATACAACACAATAGCAACCCCCAATCTATCTATCAAAGCATAATCATACTCTTGGAAGCTATCAACCTACATGCATATGAAGGGGGAACAGAGCTCCCTTCAGCCAAAATACTTCACTGGTCCCCAAGATTTTGCTCAGAGGAAATGTTGGACGCATTCTTTTAGAATCTTGCTCTTAAGAATTTAGTGAACCTTTGCACTTTGGATGAGATGGCAAAGTTTGAGGAAGATCTTCCTTTCTGTTCAGTCATTTGCACCAAGTGGCTATCATTTGCTTCACAACACCTGTTTCATTTTGTTCATCTGCTGAAGAACTATAGGAAACTTCTCAATAATCTTCATCATAGATAAGGCTTCAAATTTAACAAACAGGATCCTTAGATTTGACAGGTCAATTAAAGTGATTTGGTGATGGATCCTTTTGGAAGGTTCTTTCCAAAACAGGCTTTCATCGGTCTGAGAACTACATGCATTTTGCACTGATTGTTTTTCATTCACATAGGTACCAAAGAGATAATTCTGCATTTCTGCATCACAAATACCAGAATACATTAAACCTCTCACCTTTCCAGTGGCCCTCTGCTACGTCCTTCTGTTCTCCCCTTATTGTGCAAAGAGGGATACGCACATCCATTTTTCAGGGTAAATCTTTCTTTCCCTTAAGTTCTCTTCATACGTTAGTTGTTTGCAGTGTTGTTGTAGTCATGTTGATCCCAGGATATTAGAGAGACACCTTGTCTGAGGTGATATCTTTAATTGGACTGACTTCTGTTGGTGAAAGAGCCAACCTTTCGAACTACACAGATCTCTTTGCATATTGCTTGTTATTCTAAAGGCGTACTGTGAAATTCACTCCATTATGGAGGGCCAGCACAAAGTCTATGCATCTCTTAGGTCCTCAAGGGTGGAAGAGTCCTAAACAGAAATGATCGTCATTCCACAAGGCGGAAGCAACAGCTTTGCCACCATTTCTCTTCCAATGATATTAACATTTTTTTTTATCACAGAAGCAAACTGTAATAAGATGTTTCTTGTGTTGTTCACATGCTTAAAGGGAGAAAACCCAAATGTCTATTTTAAGTATTAAGGAACGTGTGAATATTTTGTTCTGATCTTTATAAGCAAAAAATGCATTCAGAAGAACATGGAGAATGCTGCTTTTTAAATGATTTCTATTCATTTAGGTGGATTTTTTGAAAATTCTTTCTTGGTCACCTTGGGTGAAATCCTGGCCCCGCTGAGCTCAATGGGAATTTTGTCATTGACTTCAGTGGGGCCAGGATTTCGCCCCTTGTTTTTTTAAGCAAACTTAGTCCTAGCCCAAAGCATATACATATTCCAACCCTTGCCCCTAGTGATTAGCCAAGGTTGAGGCCTTGCTGGCCTGCTCTGTTAGGAGCAGAAATTGATAATACAAATCAGATATTTCCTTAGTGCAATCCCATTTATTTACAAAGAATGTGCACAAAGTCCTGTTTCCCTGAACTCAGTGGCGATAAACAACAGTTCCTTGCTCATAGTGCCAAGCTTGCCTTTCTGACCAGTCCCATGTCCCAAGGAGCTCTGTCTCTACTCCCTGTAAGGATCACACTCCCAATTGCTTCTCTCACTGTATGCTGGCTTTCTGCAGCTTTCTGTCTCTCACACACAGACACACATACCTGCAGGCGCTCAGTTCTCCAGCCCTTGCACTTACAAGAAGCCCCAAGGGAAATCTCCCTGCCCATGTGGCTCAGTCTCAGCCCAAACCCTTCCATGCTGGTCAGTTCCTTGGGTGGTTGCCTCCACTGTCTCAGCCATCATCACAGAAAGGGGCATTCATTTAACCTGAATGCAAGGTGCTTAGCACGCCCATCAACTTTACCCAGGTCTGTGACTGATCTATATAGATCAAAGACTCACTTCATGGCAGTCATTAACACCTTTCAGCATAACAGAATGTTCTGAGCAAGGAAGCCCTTGAACTGCACAACCCACTTCAAAGATGGGTGATCCGGAATGAACCTGGAGGTATCTGGCAGGAACAATGAGTCACTTCTCCTCTAGGAATCTCCCCTTAAAACTCTAGCTGGGCCTTGTGACATTATAGGTGATCAGCAAAGGAGAGGAGGGAAAAACCTTTGTGTTCCTTTTTGCTTCTCTCGGGGACACTAAGTGAGACTGAAAGGTTGATTCTTGGATTGTTTTTACAAGTGTTTCTTTTTCTGCTTAATTTTGACATTAAAAATTCGGGTTTTGTCTATGCTTTTTCTCCCAATATACTCTACAGACATGCCGGGAGCTAATATGATTATGACATCACAAACACCCAGGACTTAACTGAAGGGGGAAGGGGTTTTGCTACAGACTCTTTGGGCGTGGTTTGTTGTTGTTAACACCTGTTTTCCCCAAAGCCTGACAAACAGCTGGGGCACGGGGAGACAAGATATTTTTATTTAAATTCAGCAACTTGCCCTTTCAAATAAGGACTCAGGAAGCTGCCACTCCAATTGTTTGAGTCCCTCAAGGAAACCTCTGACAGAAGCATGGAGAAGCAGACTGCGCATTTCTGATAGTTCTAAGGTAAAAAACAGAAAAAACAAGACTTTTAGAAAATCTCCTTTCAATCAGTCTTTAGACACTATAACAAAATAAACAGCTGGGCAGCTGGTGTGTCGACTACTGCCAATAATGCTGACCAATATTCTCCCATTGTTTCCTTGTGCTCCCCCAACCGTCTGTATCTTGCTGGTGGTGCTTGTCTCATACTTAGATTGGAAGCTCTTTGGGGCAGGGACTGTCTTTTAGCTCTGTTTGTACGGTACCTAGCACAGCTGGGTCCTGGTGCACGACTAAGGCCCCGAGGCATTACTGCAATACTACATTAATAATAATGGTGTTTTTAAAAGAGGCACAAGCCCATTTTTTTCCGTTGGCAAATTGCCTTAAACAGTCTCCTCCCCACACAATAGTTTTCTATTTCCACATTTCCATATCCTTCCACTCCTCCCTCAGAACTAGCCAAGATGAATAAATAAAGACTAAATTCCTATTTGCTTTTTGTTGCCTCTTCCTTCCCCATATGTTTATAGGAGAAACACACACACACACGCACACAGTTCTGTGAAGCATTTTGTGACTCTTGATAGGAAAGCATTGTTACAACAAAACCCAAGCATATCCACACAGAGTAACTAAATTGGATGTAGCTAATCTTGTACCCTCCAGGATGCTGTACCAATGAGCACCCATGTATGAACTGGGCAAGAAAGTATTTTAAAAGGTAATAAGGGGAATTTAAATTATTTTGTGGGAAATGATCACTTTTGTTCAGTTGAGGTGAAAACCAGATTTGTACAAATTAAGTCAATCAAAAAGTTGGCTTTCCAGGACTACAAGGACCTGTGGTAGTGTTCGAGGGAAATCCTCAAATGATTTTTTTCTAATGAGAGGGGCTGATCCTGAAAACGTTACTTATACAACTTGTCCTTTTTCATGTAAATAAAATCCCATGGATGTTAATCAGACTGCTCACACGAGTAAGGGTTCAAAGTCCAGGCCCATCATTTCTCTCCTTCCTTCCAATTTTTAGAGTTACCTTCCTGAGGACTGAATAGAAAACATTTTCCTCTTCTCATTTTGGCCTTGTACCATAGTGGTTTTCCTTGTGTTTTCAAATGGAATTCAAATTAACCTGTCTCTATTACATCTGGTTGCTTCCTTGTTTGAGTATGACATCATGGCAGCTCTGCTCCTATAACAAGATTGGTCTCCCTCTCCTGGTTCTTGCCTTTGCTTTAATTCCTTGGCTGGTTGGAGGTGATTTTTATTTGTAAAGAGATGCCCAGAATCCAGAGGACATTTCACACTAGATTCTGAGGTTGGATCTATGACTGGTCTATTGTAGAAAGTTATACCTGTTAAACTATTCTGATCAGGGATGTAATCTATCTATCTGTATACACCTCTACTCTGATATAACGCTGTCCTCGGGAGCCAAAAAATCTTACTGCATTATAGGTGAAACTGTGTTATATTGAACTTGCTTTGATCCGCCAGAGTGGGTAGCCTCACCTCCCCGGAGCACTGTTTTATCGCATTATATCGGGTTGTGTTATATCGGGGTAGAGGTGTAGTTATATTTGTATAACCCAAGCATTGATGCAATTAAAGGTGCCTTATACAGAAATCGCTTATTCTGCTTTCTGAACCAGAATAAGCTACACTGATGTAAGTACTTTTATACAGAAAAACTGCATCCATAATAAGGGAGGCTGTAGCACTTTAAATCTACTAGTAGATTTAAAGCAACAAAACTTCCTAGTAGAGACAAGCTGCTAACCCAACTAAGAGTTTACTTACGAAAAAGTGGTGAGCTTCACTTTTTTTCCCTTTCTACCGTCTTATAAATCCCGATTCAGCAAAGCACTTAACCACATGCTTAAATCTATTTAGTGGGATGGTTTAAATCAGTGTTTTGCTGAATCGGACACTTAAGCATATTTTCCTTTTTACGATAAAGAGTTTTTTTCTAGATGCTAGTTGTCTATAGGAATGACCAGACCCTAGTGACCTCTGGTTAGCTGACATTTTAAAATAAAACATTGATGAGGCGCCACCAGTTGGCTTAGTGCTAACTTAACCAGCTATCTACCCTTTTAGGATGGCAATGAAGTTAGGTGATTCAATTGTACTTTAATGTTAGCTCCAATAACTTTATTGCAGCTCCAGGAAGGGCATCATTATCCAAAGGGCTGCAGAAGGAATCTGCCCATCTTCTCCATGCAAAGAGGGGAGAGAAAAGTGCGGCAGAGAAAGGCATAGACTAAGAGAGGGTTTTATGCTGCGTGTACCCATAACATCCCCGCAGAGACATACCATTATACACAGAGGGCCCAAACCTGTACTCTTCACTTAAGGAAAACACTCGCTGATTTCCACTGGCAATTGACTGGGGAAGGAGCAATGGATGTGGCCCAACAGAGTCATTAGTACAGTAGGCACAGTAAGGCCTTGTCTACACTACAGGGGTAAGTCGACCTAACTTACACAACTCCAGCTACATGAATAATGTAGCTGGAGTCGACATAACCCAAGTTGAGTATTTTAAGGTCAGGCTTGACAAAGCCCTGGCTGGGGTGATTTAGTCGGGAATTGGTCCTGCTTTGAGCAGGGGGTTGGACTAGATGACCTCCTGAGGTCCCTTCCAACCCTGATATTCTACGATTCTATGACTTACTGCAGTGAGTACACTGTGCTGGGTCAACAGGACTTACCCATTGACTTACCTTATGCTTCTCATACCGTTGGAGTGCAGGAGTTGATGGGAGAGCAATCTGGGGTCAATTTAGCGGGTCTTCACTAGACCCACTAAATCGACCCTGGTGCATCGATTGCTACAGTGTCAATCCCCGGTAAGTGTAGACATGCTCTTAATTTTAGTGATCTAGCAGAGTGCAGAGAAGTCTGATGAAGAAGCAAAAGTCTGGGGATACATCATAAGAACTCAGTGGAGTTATCCAGTCTGCATCTGGCTCATAATATGTATAACTTAGGGTGAACACTAACTAAGAAAAAGTTATCATCTGTGTTTCCCCATCCAGCTACAGAATCACCTTTAGACTTTCTAACCAGCAAAGGGCCAAACATTGAGCCAGATCCTCTGCTACTGTAAATCAGTGTCACTCGATAGAAACCAGCAGAACCACACTGAATTACACCAAGTGATGGTCTGGCCCACTGACTTCAATGGAGCTATATGCCAATTGCCCATTGGCTCTGATCCTGCAAACACTGGAGAAGTCCTTACTCAAGCACTTTCAATGGCTTCAAGTGAGGATGATGCACATGGCTCAAATTTAGGGTATGTCTACACTACTCGCCAGATCGGCAGGCAGCGATCGATCCAGCGGGGGCCGATTTATTGCATCTAGTCTAGACATGATAAATCAATCCCTGAGCGCTTTCCCATTGACTCCTGTACTCCACCACCATGAGAGGTACAGGTGCAGTCGACGGGGGAGTGGCAGCTGTCGACTCACCATGGTGAAGACATCACAGTAAATCGATCTAAGTATGTCGACTTCAGCTACATAACTGAAGTTGCATAACTGAGATTGATCCTCCCCCCTCAGTGTAGATCAGGGCTGACTGTTCTCACTGTGAAGAGAGACTGACTTTCTTGTAGCACTTGCTGCGAAAGTACCACTATGGGAAGTTATAAAGTCACAGTCACACACTGAAGTAAGCAATTGTTGATGGGAGTTGGAGAAGGTTGTTTTGGGTGCAAGAAAGAAGTTTTTAAGTCTTTAGAGAGGTTATCTTGTTACGTATTTTTTTTACCAGTGCTTCTAAAGACAATGACTGTTTAAGTCTCATGCCAGATTATATCATGGGCTGTATTTACTTTTAGATTTAAACACACACACACACACATATATATCAGGGAATGTACTATGACATCAAGATTTATTTAACTTGTTCCCCCATAATTAGTTCATAACATGATTAAGCAGTTGTTAACTGTGTCATAAGGAAATCTACAAAAAGAATGAAATATTTAAAACAATAATAGCATACCGATCCAGAAAGTTAAGCGCATAAAGACAAAGGACCAACACTAAATTACAAGGACAATTTATTTTCCTGACCTTATTACTGGCCCAGATGCCAAATCCACTGTTCAATGGGTGGTGGGGTTTTTTTGTTTTGTTTTGTTTTGGAGGAAAAAATGTTCTGGCCTACTGTTGGAGTCTCCCGAGTCAGAGCAGTGGGTGGCTACAAGAAGCAGAGCTTTTGCAATTTCATTCTGCAGCACTGATTTACAGCCTTCCCAACTGCTCAAGGCCAGCAATGAACTACACAAATAGTAAAAACAAGGGATGGCTTTATGGAATATTGTTCTAATGGCGTTTAAAGACAAGGGGTAGGGTGCAAATCTGTTTCATACAATGTCTCCTATAAGCCCATCTTCTCCTCATTTCTTCCCCCTCAGAATCCCAGCTCCGGTGCAGTTTTGAACTTACATAGGAAGACAAGAGGTTAAACCAAACTGCTAACTGTGTCTCTTCAAAACTGACATTTAATACAGGGTATAAATCACTGTGGGAGCCTGTTATTCCTTCAGGAATGCAATTACATAGGGTCAAATAAAACATGAAAGAACCCAACAAGTTTTAAAATGTAGTATGTTCTCAAAAGCAGGCAAGAAGGAATGTGAAGCAGTTCAAATATGCTAACATCCACATGTTGGCCTGTATGAGAGGGATTAGAAGGAAAGGTTTCTGTTCTTTAATGATTATGTTGTTAAGCATAGGTAGGTATGCAGGTTTAGGAGCTCTTTCTGAACACCGCTGCACTCACTGAGCTTTGGGTAGATTACTGTATTCATTTAAAGCAGGTGTTTTTTACATCTCATTATTTTAATTGCCACTGTGGCCCTATTTTACATGGCACGACCACTTAACACATGTGAAACGTGTTTAGATGGATGCACAGAATGAATGTTTGCCTTTTTCTTCAAGTTCTGAACCCGTAACCCAGGCCCCCGTAAATCAGGCCTTGACCAACGGATATATTCCAGGGAGAGACTATAGCATTTCAAACATTGTTTTTGTAGGTCAGCCGCTGCCTTGCTCTGATTCAGTCACTCCGCCACAATCTTTTTGGTTCTTTCAGTTGAAACAGATCACAATTAACACTTCTAGACGATATCTCACTTAAGTAGATCACACACACAGGCCGAAGAGTCACTGAAGATCTCATGGCTGAAGGTATCAGAATACATTCAGAACTGCTGCTCAGCAGTTTCATGAATAAAAGGTAATTCCTTCCCTAATATGTGGTCTCTTCCCTCGCAACAATGTACTTCAGGCAACAGTAGCAATCTGACTTCCAGGAACGCTGCATTTGCAATAAACAATGTGCTTATTGGTCTATTTTTTAAACAGTGATAAAGAGCTGGAGAGCAGTAAGTAAATAAACTAACCTCAACTAAGGCAACTATAAAAAACTGAACAAAAGATAGGTCAGGTGGGTTCAGATTTCTGTATAATCACTTAATGACATTGTTCACATTTTTCTAATTTACAAGAAAAAAGGGTTTCCTCTGACTGTACAGTGAGTCCTTTTTTAATAGCTCACCCATGTGATGAATTTTACTACACAGATAAATTCTGCGGTTGCAGACTATCTAAAACGTAAGGGCAAATTTTGCTACATTTATTCATGAGAAGCAGTAATTTACTCCCTGAGTAATAGACACCCTAGAGAGTCAATAGAAAAGGGTTTTTAATAAAAAAAAAGTGAGATTTAATCAAAAACAAAAATGTTCACATACAAATTCTTCTTGTCAACATTTTTTTATTTTTTTAAAAAAAAACACCTCAAAATGAGACGTTTAGGAGAAAAATAATTATTCTGCATTTCTGAAGATTTTTCATTTCAAAATTATGGAAAACGCTGACCTCACCATTTTTTTTTAGCTATCTTCCCCCTCACCAAGAGAAATGGGGACTTTTTTTCCCCAAAGATAAAGAGTTTTTAAGCGTGTTACTTTTCATTTTTAAAAGTAACAATTTCACTTTGTAACGCTCTCTTTATGTGAGAGAAAGTAACATCTAGACTTTTATTTTCCAGTTGGAAAACAGTCACAGTGAGAGGAAATGTGGGAAAACAAAAAAGAAACAAGGAAACGTAGGCTTTTTTCAGACGATAATTTTTCACATTTCCCTATGTGGAAAAGTTAATTCCCCCCAGAGGTAATTTATGAATGGGGTTCTTCCCCTTTTCCAGCTAGCTCCGCTGAGTAGTCCCATTGATATAATCTCAGGTAATGATGGCAGAATCTAAACTTAATTTGTTTTTATTAGCCTCCAGCCCTTCCTACATTAGGTCCCAGTCCTGTAAAGATTTATAGGGTTAATTTTAAGCATGTATGCAAGTCTTGGTAGGGGAAGGGCCTTATTAAAGGTGCCCAACATTTCCCATTAAAACACCCTGTTTTCAGCTGCGTAACTTTTCCAAACTCTAACCATTTGGGATGAATTTTCCATGCTAGGCGGCTGCCTTGGCATGAGTATTTTTGGAAAATGTCAGGCCAACCAGCTCAGCCATTTTGTGAGAATGAGACTATGGAAAATAAAGTTGTTTTGTCCATGATAAAAAATTCTTGAGACCTTTTCTTTGAAAAAAAAATGTATCACCCGCAGAATTTTGAGAATGATCTTGAATTTTGGGAAGGAGGTGACCATTGTATCAGGGATGTGCCTTTTACCATCGTCATGAAAATCCACTTGAATTTGGCCAAATTACTTTATTAGAGACTTCTTTCATTTTAAATCGCTGAAGTTTGTGTCTTCACTGAACGTTCTCCAACCTTCATTCCAAGTGCAGACCAGACTGCACATGCCCCATCCCTACAAAGTGACTGAGTATACTGCAGCTCAGGGCTTTGGGACCTCATAAGGATTTTCCCTGTAATGGCTGCTCCAGGCAGGTAAGGAGATAGACCATGGAATTGTGAGCAGGCGGCCTCTCTCCTGTGCTCTCAATGACCCTTCTGGGTGCTGACTGCTGGCACTCAGGCAGTGTGGAGGATGAAGCTTATGGGTGGCGGGTGGATCCTCCCTTTGGGGAGGCTAGCCCTCAGCTCCACTCATTCTGCCAGCATTCCCCCCGACCAAGCCCAGAGCCCCAAGACTCCTCCCCCACCCCGAGGAGCCCCAGGCTAGCCAGAAGCCCAAGTACCCCACCAAACTTGGCTAGAGGAGCACCAGGCAGGCCAAAGCCCCCCTCCGTGCACCTGCCCAGAGGAGCCCCAAGCCCAGCCCTGAACCCCCCACTTGCCTGGAGGAGCCCCTGGCCAGCCACAGCTGTGTCGTGTCTCCCCTCCCCTCCCTAGACCCCAAGCCACCCGGGAAAAGCCACAGCGTGATAGCGTAACTTCCCGAAGAAGAACCTGGGCTTTAGATATGCCCCATGCAGGTCCCAGGGCAACAGAGGAGGAGGTATCTGCTACTCAGCTTCCTGGGTTCCTCAGTAATCTCTCTGGAGTCTGGGGAGGTTACTGATGAACCCAGTAAGCTGAATAGCACATACCGTTTCCTCCTCAGCCACCCCAGAACCTGCATGGTACATAATAAAGCAAAAGCTTCTCCCCGTGAAACCTGTAGCCAGGCTTCCTAGCCTATTATACCCGCGGCCCATGATGAAGCTGCCTGATTTGGATGCAAAGGGGACTAAGCCTGATCAAGGGGAAGGGAAAGGAACAGACTGGAATGAGGAGACAGGGACTGGGGAGTAAAAACTGTAACTGGGAATTGGAGGGAGGATTCTGGGACTAGGAGCTTTGGGGAGGGAAAACCAAGACTGGGAACTGGTCAGAGAACTAGGGCAGATTAAGTTCTAGTTGACTTGAGGGGGAAACTGTCATAAACAGATAAGAAAAGTTAATAGCACAGAAGTACTTTATATCTCTTTGACAGTAAAGAGTTAACAAGTTCAGTAGCCTGGCTGTCACCTGACCAGAGGACCAATCAGGAGACAGGATACTTTCAAATCTTGAGGGAGGGAAGTTTCTGTGTGTGCTGTTAGTTTTTGGTTGTTGTTCACTCTGGGGGCTCAGAGGGACCAGACGTGC